>NC_090266.1:398156971-398460002 GCF_040414725.1 Anabrus simplex | reverse complement strand
AACGATAGGTTTAGGAAGGTGTGTGTGTACATAGAGGTTAGTGCTAGGCTGTGCAGAAAATAGGTAGTCCCGACGATAGGTCTGGGATGTCGGCCGTATATACTCAATTCTTAGATTAGATGTTTTTGCGAAGTGACTTGAGCGATGGTAGTGTCTGCAGTAGTGTATGCAATGTGAATAGTGTTAGCTAAGTAATATTGATGCCATGTTTGCGCGCAGCACTTACCAGCTGGAAGGTGTTTACATAATATTAGGGAACTACTAGTGGCATGAACGTGAGGGTTGTCCAATATTGGGTACTGAGCTAACGGTGATTGAATATTCACTGCAGTGCGCCCGCACGTATGAGTTCATTGAACTTCAGTATTTTATTTTACGGACCTAATTGTTTTGTCGTTCTGACGTCCGTTTGCTTTGCTAGTGTGCGTGTTGACACTTAGTTTAATAGGTGAGACTTGAGTAACGAATGCGGGTTCGATTCGTCAGCCGGTAATATATTTTATTTTCAATTGTTGTCGTTCTTTCATTTTTATACGTAGTTGAGTGTGGTCAGTTGATAACTTTGAAGAGAGTGTGTTGGGACAAACAGTAATTAGATGGATCTGTGATGGTAGTCATTGTTATAAAGGAAATTACTCCTGTGGTTTTTTATTTTTATTTTACCATTTGTGCTTTTAATTTCATTAAGAGTAACGTAACCATTTATAACCTGAAAGTTGGTTTTATAATAATATCCTTCAAGTGATTTACCACTTTTTATTTAACTTCAGTGTTTGGCATTTCTTCTAAATGCGTGATGAATTAATGTTTCCTGCATTTCGCAGTTTTGTTCCTTCAGAACGACGTAACGTAAGATCCTCTCGGATCGTGTTGTTGTTGGTTCCTTCTGAACTGATGTTTGGGGTGATGCACGTTTCACCATCGCGATTATTTTATAATTTAAGGGTGTCACGAGATGACAATACATGGTGGAATTTTATTTTCAATTGTGAATGCTGCTGTTAACTTGTAGTGAACACCATGCTATCCAATAATATTTCGGAACCTATCCAAAGCAACTGATAGTTAATTTGGTTCGATTAAGGGTCCATTCGGAGGGAGTTTCCATATCCGACAGGGTACTTGACTGGTGGATAACCTTAATTAAGAGTAAATTTGAAACTGTATATGTTGAAGGTCAGATTTTTTCAGTTTCGCTGTCCACTAATTTGTGAGATTTCTACTTTTCACCGAAGAAAATTCTTCGATATGGTAATCAATAAAAATTACGCCATGCAATGTGACTGCGTTTGATACATTTAATATATTTTTATTTTTGATCAAGGATTTTATATAAATATTTTTGTGCAGTTAATCGAATCAATAATAGTTAATAAGCACATATTTGCTCGTCATTTGAAGTAGTTAGGCTCTCTTCTGAACCCCATCGTTTGGTTAAGATCGTGACCGAATTATTCCCGCTACGACCCCACGATTTAAGAGTTCGATATTGCTCTACTGCAGCTGCTGTGGCCGACCAACGATGGAATGCTAAGTCAAGGGTTCTATATATTATTTTCTAATCCAATGCCATATTGCTTACATGGTCCACATCGGGCATGCTGTAATATAGACCAGTGGACATAATGCACAGAAGAGCTTCAGAAATGCATTTTAATTTATCTACACTGACACCAAATGTACAACTGTACAGGTATTGCGACACGCAATCACTTGAGAAACTACGACAAAAAGCTTCATCGACTTTCATTTACAATATAGGAAACAGAATAATTCACTCCAATTCGCTGTCTATAACTAACACCGAAATTCATTCATATAATTCCATACATACTGATAAAACCCTCATGAAATCAATGCATTTGACGAAATGTGGTAGAAAATAGTTATGGCATTCATCTTCAAATATATTGAGTGCCTTATCAAACGGGATGCGAATGACTCCTACATTATTTGTTTTCAAGTAGAAACTGTCCATGCACGTATTTAGTGTTGATATTCTTTACTGATTACATTGGCCTCTGTTGATGTTATATTTTTGTACAATGAAGGTGTAATTTTTATATTTTTTCCTCTTGTCCTATACATTTCTAATGTTAATGCACTTTGTGTAACTATAATTATTTGGATATAAAACTTTGTATCGATTCTGGTATGCACTGTTTTATTTGCATTGCACTGTCATGAGTCCTGGATCAGGAGACCTTAATATTGTCCACTTAAAAGTCCAGATGTTGTCAATTGCTATCAGATACATTTTTTAATATTTGCGAGCATTACATAGGATATAAACAAGTGAAATAAAATTGTTTGTTCTGTGAGGAGTTCCGTGCTCATTTCTGTGTGCGTGTTTAAGACCAACATCCTACATGTGCCCCCCCCCCATGTAAGTTGTGGCAGCTGCTGCTATACTTTAGAGGTTTAGCTACGCGGAGAAAGGAAATGTGTGCCATTTGCAATTCCACAATTATGGCGAGAGCCTACACATCATCACCTAATCTGTTACATTTGTATGATGGATATTACACATTACAAAAGTACCAAGAGCAGAAAAAATATTCCATATCCTCACACAACATCTTCCATTGCTCCAGTACCACATGGTGAAAAACTGCCAAACAACAAATATACTGCTGTTGAAATGTAAGCAAAGACGAATTCAACTGACGACAGTAATTACAGTTCTAGTCATGAGAGCAATTTGGATCCTCAGCGCCCTACACAAGAGAAATTGGACGACCTTGTTTAGGAGTTGCATCTAACCAAATCAAAAGCTAAACTCGTTGAATCCAGTCTTAAAGAATATATCATCCTCGATAAATCCTGCAAAATAACAAAATATGTGGTAAGGTATGAGGTTTCTGCGTGCTTCTTCCCAATGTAAAACAATCTTTGCTTTTGTAGCAGTTTTGCTTGCTTGTTGTTTTAAGCAAGTAGTAGTTTTAATGTTCTCTTTAAACATACTAAGATTTTATGAACCGGGCCAAATACGTCTGTTTATAGATGGCTCACGTAGGGCCCGAAGCTGTCCTACTGCACAATGGGAAGAAGTTTTCTTCCACACTAGCAATTCAGGAGCCTCCGTGGATCAGGCGGCAGCGCGGCGGCCTCCCACCGCTGCGTCCCGGTCCCCCCATGTGTGATTTGTGCTGGAAAAAAACGGAGGTGGGACAGGCATTCCTCCGTGTACTCCGGTTTTCCCTGTCATATTCCATTCCACCAACACTCTCCAATATCATTTCATTTCATCTGTTATTCATTAATCATTGCCCCAGAGGAGTGCGACAGTCTTCGGCATCCAGCACAATTCCTATCCTCGCCGCTAGATGGGGGGCTTCATTCATTCCATTCCCGACCCGGTCGAATGACTAGGAAAAGGCTGTGGATTTCCTTCTTCACTAGCAATTCATTAGCCATCTGAATGGCTCAAACGGTTGAGGCGCTGCCCTTCTGACCCCAATTTGGCAGGGTCAATCCTGGCCCAGTCCGGTGTTATTTGAAGGTGGTCATGTACCTCAGCCTCGTGTCGGTAGATTTACTGGCACGTAAAACAACATAGACTTTTGATGGTGATTTTAAGATGTTGGGAGTTTTTCTGGGGCTTCAAGTTGGCTATACCAAATATTCTTGCTTTCTCTGCCTGTAGGAGAGTAGAGCAGATCATCAGCATTACATCAGGAGAGAACGGCCAACAAAATGAACTCGTTTCAGGTGTACACAAGGTAAAAATCGAGCCCAATGTTTCCAGGAAGAATATTCCGGTACCGTCAATCAATATAAAATGTTGGCTTGCTAAACAATACATCAAAGGTTTATTTAACAACAGTGATGCTCTGAGCCTCGTCGGACAAACATTCCCCTACTTACCTGAAGCAAAATTAAAGGTAGAATTTTCACCAGACCTCAGATTCGTGTAATGTTAAAATGAAAAGTACTTATAGATGCAATGATTCTTGATGAATGAAGTGCTTGGGGTGCATTTGGAATGGTAGTGCAATAGTTTAGGGGCAACAATAGTAGTGATCATTATATGCAACTGATAGAGAATTGGATACACATTTACCATGTACTTGGATGTAGAATGTAAAGAAAACTGGATATATTTTTTTTTTTTTACATATTGATTCCTTTAGGTCAAATTTAGAAGCTGTTAAGCGACGAACACACTGAAAGTTTTCACCAATACATTCTCTTCATGGAAAGAAGGTAGGTAGAGGGATCTGAAGGACATGAAAAAATAATCCGTTCAAATGTACATTTTTGAAAGACACAATTGTATATGAATATTCAGTGTTTTTTGGTCCTATTCCTACGAATTCTTGAAGTAAAGCAGGTTAGATATCATCCACAGGAATGTAGTTGTATAAAATAAGAATATAATATTAATACTTACAGATTAAAAAAAAATTGAAAATTAGTTATCTTATCGAAATTTTGCTACTTCAGAAAAACTTCTCCTTTATTCATAATCAGCATCACGAAATTAGGCAATAAAACATAATGTAAGATAAACAACTTTGTCAAACTGTGTTACGTAGCATTACGTCTGTAAAAGATCGGTATAGAATGTGACCATTTCTAATATTCACGGTCTGCTATGTGTAGTGATATCTGTGCTGTTCTTTAAGTGAATCAATATCAACGCCAAAGATTTTCTTACGGCGGAGAGGTAGCATTAGAAATACCCAAAACTGTCAACCCGACGAATATGTACTTTAGGTAGTCCCAACGTTCCAGTTAGAAAGTTTTATCCTTCCTCTATGCAATTACATGATTAGCACAGCGAGAATCAGGTTCTGCAGGAGTCACGGAAGTTAAGGGAGACCAGGAGAGGGGGGAGATCTAATGAGGAGTATGGGGTAGAGACTCTGGTCATGGGTGACTCAATTTTTAGACGTGTGGGTAAAGTGAGAGGAGGAAAGGGAAGTAGGAAACTATCCAGGAAATAGGTTAAGACAGCTGTTGAGGAAAATAGAAGTGATAGAGCAGGATAATGGGAAAATCTAAGGAAAATAGTAAATATACCGAAACGAGGCTGACGAATTTTAGCACCTTCAAACACCACTGGGAGGAGCCAGGATCAAGCGTGCAAAGTTGGGTGCAGAATGCCAGCCCTTCAACCGTCTGAGTCACTCAGCCCGATCCTGAGATGATAAATTGTAGACATTCTTAAACAAAGTTCTCCTGATACCTTTTCAAACTGACACATTAAACCGCATGACTCAATCTATTCGTGAGCTGATAACACTCGCGCACATTTTTATACAGTAACTGGCGTTCACTGGAACTCTTATCAAGATCATGGAGTTTGATTATTGAAAATTGTAGTGCTCATGCAGACACTTGCTACAACAGATCAAAATTTTGCAAGTCGCTTTGTTATAAAATGTTTAAGTCCCAAAGTGGTAACTTAGAATATTAACAAGAGTTCTCTTTGTATCCCATTGGAGAACAAAGTGTCGTGTAGACTGTCCAGAAGGTACAAGATTAAGAGCGAAATTTTCTCGTATAACAATCCCTTATATGAAAATAAACATCCCACCAAGTACAAGGATTGTATGAGCATCCTTTATGTGGCGTAACTGCGGGAAGATCAATCTTAGCCTCCCCAATTCTGTTTCTTGGATTCTTGAGTTTTCCTCGCTCAAGACAACACGTTGAGAAATCTGGACTAGATTTTATATCGCGGCCCCATTAACTTCTGCTAGAAGAGGCTAATTTAAATATTTTAGAGCCAGAAATGTCAATAGCGCCTCATATTTTGGCCCCGTCTCGATTCCGAAAGTATCGTAGGGGTATTCGGACATGAGACATGCCATTGAACTGATAAGAGGCTAACTACATAAACATACCGAAGAGTTCATAATTATGGTCTTAATTGTATATTAATTTTGCATCCATAAAATGTATTACAAATGTGATTAGCATGGAGTGTTGGTAAGGTACCTTCTGATTGGACAAAAGGAGTAATTGTACCACTTTACAGTGTACGTTCAAATTATACCGACAAAAGAAATCGGGGATGCTCTTCGTGTTCTATAACGACGATAATACAATCGGTTTGGTGTACAGACCCTTTTTTTTTGCTACTTGCTTTACGTCGCACCGACACAGATAGGTCTTATGGCGACGATGGGACAGGGAAGGGCTAGGAGTGGGAAGGAAGTGGCCGTGGCCTTAATTAAGGTACAGCCCCAGCATTTGCCTGGTGTGAAAATGGGAAACCACGGAAAACCATCTTCAGGGCTGCCGACAGTGGGGTTCGAACCTACTATCTCCCGAATACTGGATACTGGCCACACTTAAGCGACTGCAGCTATCGAGCTCCGTGTAGAGACCTTTTTCTTTGGCGAGAAAATTATATTACTTTTTTACATCCGGACGCGCGTTTCAAAATGACGGTATTTGCTGTGCTAGGGCGCAAACCAGTGCCCACCACTGGAATGGAGGGAAGTGGAGTATATGGGAAAACACAAGTTTCTTCGTTCGACTAATATTTCCATATTCTACTTCGATTTTCACGTAACAAGGAAAGTCCATGGGAGGTAAATCGGCTGAGCGTGGAGGCCATTTAACTAGCCCACCAAGGCCTACCCATCCCCCTGTATAATAATCATTTAAGTGCTGCGTGACACGGAGAGTGAAATGCGGTGGAGCACCAATTTGACAGCCACATTCGCATACCCAGAGGAACATCTTCCAGTAATCTATGTAGTGAGTCTACCGAGAAACGGTGACCAATTTATACCGCAAACTTAGTAGCCAAAATGGACATAAAAAACTGTATATTACCTGCTGGGGCTGGGAAGCGACTGCGCTAAACGAAGGAGAGACTTGTGCATTCTCACAAGCATTATATCTGTCTCCGTCTGTCATACACTGCACTTCCCCTCTCTTCTCCGAAGCACAGCGCTGGGCAGGGTTTTGTACTACAGCGCAACAAATACGGTGAGTTCATCAATTTCAATCGCACGCCCGGAATTAAACAAAGTAATCACATTTTCTCGAAAAGAAGACTTTTCTTCGCCGATATCATTCTTTATATAACACGAAGAGTATCCCTGATTTTTTGTCGGTAGAGTTTAGATACACACTGAATAAGCAAGAGAACAGGAAGGATTGCGAAAACTATAGAGGTACCTATCATATTGACCAGTATACCGAGTAAGGTGTTCACTCGTATCTTGGAAGGGAGGCTGCGATCAGTGGTTGAGAGTAAGTTGGTTGAAAACCAGTGTGGTTTCAGACCACAGAGGGATTGTCGGGACCAGAATTTCAGTGTGTGCCAGGTAAATGAATAATTCTACGAGAGGAATAAAGTGTCACGATTGTGTTTCGTAGATCAAGAGAAGGCATATGACGGGTACCGAATAAACAGTCGTTCGCCATATTGGCGGGCAACGGGATTAATTGTAGATTATTAAAATCAATCAAAGGCATTTATGTTGACAATTGGGCTGCAGTGAGAACTGATGGTAGAACGAGTTCTTGGTTCAACGTACTTACAGCGATTAGACAAGGCTGTAACCTTATACCTTTGTTGTTCATAGCTTACATGGGCCATCTACTGAAAGGTATGAAATATCAGGAAGGGATGCAGTTCAGATGAAATATAGTGAGCTGTTACGCTTATTCTGACGACTTGGTCTTAATGGCAGAATGTTTCGAAAGCCTGCGCTCTAATATCTTGGAATTTGAAAATAGGTGCAATGAGTATGGTATGAAAATTAGTCTTTCCAAGACTAAATTGATGTCAACAGGTACGAAATCCAAGATAACTGAATGCCAGGTTAGGGATACAAAGCTGGAACATTATATAATTTCAAGTATTTAGGACGTGTGTATTCGCAGCATAGTAGTATAGTAAGTGAGATAGAATCATGGTGCAGCATACCTGATGCAGTGAGCTCGCAGTCGCGATCAACAGTATTCTGTAAGAAGGAAGTCAGCTCACTGATGAAACTATCTTTACATCGGTCTTTCTTCAGACCAACTTTGCTTTACGGGAGTGAAAGCTGGGTGACCTCAGGATATCTTATTCATATGTTAGAAGTAATAGATGTGAAAGTAACGAGAATGATTGCAGGTGCAAACAGCTGGGAACAATGGCAGGAACGAACTTGGAATCAGTAGATAAATGATAAGTTAGAAATGAACTCGATGGACGAAGCTGTACGCATAAACCGGCTTCAGTGATGGGGCCATGTGAGGCGAATGGGGGAGGACAGGTTACCTAAGAGAATAATGGACTTTTTATGGAGGGTAAGAGAAGTAGAGGGAGGCCAAGGTGACGATAACTCAGTTTCTGACGATTTAAATGTAAGATGTATAGAATTAAACGAGGCCACAGATCTAATTACGAATAGAAGATTTTGGCGGCGGTTGGTAAATTCACAGAGGCTTGCAAACTGAACGCTGAAAGGCATAAGAGTCTATAACGAAGATATAGGTATCTGTCTAAAATTTATTACAAGTGTAGTGTACCATAATATATTACCGATCTATTGCGTAGCACGTTTATCGACACGTGCAGCTTCTGATTGGTAGATAGTTTCCTCGCCTGATAACACGGAGACTGAGGTAATGGGTCATGATTTGGAGTTATAAATTTAGTGACACCTTAATTTTCTTAACACAGCCCTAGTCAGAGGTCCTCAATTTCAGCATACCTCTGTTCTATGTGTCCTTAAAACATTTACGTAAGTGAGATAGCTCATTAACTTTAACACTGGATGCCCGGATTCTCGTTCAATGAAGGAATGTTATTTGAATTACCCAGTCACATTAATGCCGTTCGAAATCGCCAGTAAAATATATTTTCCGTTATTTATGATTTAAGATTGATGGTCACATGGAACTGCGTATTGCTGGCTCTTTTATATTTAATCCATGGCACTTAAAAGATAGCTCTGATCTCTTCTCACTAGTTTGATCTTTGCTAAGTGCACAAATGTCTTATTCAATGGATGAAGATATGGGAAAAATCGATTGCATTCTCATTTGCGGCTAGACGCGAGAGAGTCGTTTGTAAACAAACAACGCCGATAAGTTCTCCAACAGATTATCAGATACACAGGATTGCGTTCGTCCTTCAATAGCTGCTACTGGGGATATTACACGCATGAAAGTTTATTCTACGGTAAATAGCCATTTATTATTTCACAAACTTGTACCAGTCAGGGCTTAATTTAGAAATTTAGTTCTATTCAGAATTATATCATAGTTTCTAAACACATCAGATTTTATGGGTGAATGATTAATGTACGGAGGCTGAAGTGCGGAATAATCCCTGTATCTCGTTAGGATATCTGATTCAGCTGTAGCGGACTACTCCAGCGTGATGCTTTCCAGTACATTGCTACCGGTATATGAAGCAGCTGAATGTGTACAGAGGACGGAAAGGAGTGGACGACATAACAGTACATGTCATGAATAACTCCAACTGTGGAATTTCTGCCGTGGAAAGAGGAGTGGTGCTTGGGGGAAATGTTAAAGGTAAGCCGTTTGCAAAGAACAGCATTTGCATTTACACCCAGTGCCTCTCCTCCTCACCCCAGGCATCTCTTTCTCACTCGCACTTGTGTTCATATACATGAGCTCGCACTCTCGAACCCCACAAAGCCATGTGCTGTATATTGCTTTAGCGGCAAACCTTTCCACATGCTTCAGACTAGCCTAGTGTATGCAGATTAACCCACGGAGTAATGGAACAATAATAATGAAAATATTTTTATGTATAACTCTTTACTCCAGCGACTGTCACTGCAAGCGGTGATTTCTTTTCTCCCACAGAGGAGTTTTAATTACACCTTCTGTAACATGGAAACCTAATCTCCTCAATACGTCGCAAGTTTACATCTGCATTCGTTCGGTCTTTAAAAGTTATCTCTTAAATTTATGATTTTAGAGCATGCCTCTTGATTTCCTCTTCAAGCTACCATAATTTATGAACATGTAGGGATTGTCGGTTTTATTCAGGTTCTTTTTAACGTACGGAGGCTTGTAGACTGAACGTTGATAGGTAAGAAAATTATATGTATCGATCAATTCGTGAAGGGAATCACGAGTAGTTTACCGTGAATCTGAATCGCCGAACCATATTATTACACTTTGGCATTAGAATTTTGGTGGCTGCGGAATAACGACTGCAAAAGTATACTATTTCTAAGCATGAAGTATGTGGGTACTAGTTTCCGTCAAACAACTGAATATTCTAGAAATGAAAATATGACTTCTCGAGAGGCACAAAGCCCTCTGTTGACCAGTATATAAGATACTGTGTCATAAATCATTTATGACTGACCAGTTCAGTCTACTTAACATTAAGGCTCTATAAAAAGTCCATTATTCCCTTAGGTAACCTGTCCTTCCCCATTCGCCTGACATGGCACCATCATTGAAACCGGTTTATGCATACAGCTTCATCCATCGAGTTCATTTCTAACTTATCATTTATATTCCAGATGCCTTCATTTCTTGTACTGTACCTTTCATGAAGAAATTTCACTAGTTTCACAACTACCGCAGATTACAATACTGATATTTCAACAACGTCCAGAATTTTCCCCAATTAGATGCTGAAACAAACATTCGTTTCTAAGCAGTGTGTCTGATCGGAAGAAAATGACTAAATGTCATGATGTAAGAAAAGAAAGGTGGGGCACGATTCATAAAAATCCGTTCAACCACTAGAAATATGAGCATAATCAGTTGAGACTAATGCGCACAGAATATACCATCTTTCACCAAATGATATATGCATACAGTGACGACAAGCAGTTATTTCTACAACATACTACAAACTTACAGTATGTATGGTAATTTATGTAGGAGACATTGCTGTATCCTTAAGGAGACCATACGTACTTGACTGTATGGGACATGATTGTACATGGGTGAATATCAGGAAGTGTTAGATGATGTTTTCATTTGATACATAACAATATTTATAACAGAGTTTCTTCAGTCTGCTGAAACTAATTTTGTGTCGAAACTGAAGAGAGAAGAGTTCAGATATCACGAAAAACCTAACAGTATATTTGCCTTTGCAATT
Source organism: Anabrus simplex (assembly GCF_040414725.1). NCBI lineage: Eukaryota > Metazoa > Arthropoda > Insecta > Orthoptera > Tettigoniidae > Anabrus > Anabrus simplex. Next base: position 398,448,949 of record NC_090266.1, on the reverse strand, counting down.
AATATAGAGTTTCACACCCCTACCCGTTTTCTGTCTTACCTGTTAGCACCATTGGCCAAGATTAATCGTCGGTAACCACTTGCGGCAGACTAGGCGACCAATCACTCTGTGCATTTGCACTGCCGAAGAGATCTCTGGTTATCATGTTGGCGAAAGTCATTTCGGGGAACTTCCAGAAAAGAAAAAAAAGATAATTACATGACCAGAATATGCTGGGGTACACATTGTCATATTCACAGAATAATGGCATCATGTTATACGTAAGTGAGTGAAGTCTATAATGATACATTGTACAGGAAGTAGTGCACAAACAGCAGACGCGAGGGGGATTAGTTCAGAACTTAAATCAATTGTTCTTGAATTTAACCTAGGATATCTCGCTCTGTGAGGCCCGTGGCTGTACGTGACGTAAACAATACGGTTAATGAGATCGATTCATGATTGAAAATTTAAAATACTATATTAAGTAGCTACAACAGAGCTATTTGCGGTAGTCATTAAAATATCCACTTTAGTGTGGATTTTGTTTATTAACATATTTATCGCGAATGTTAATCTTTAAACACGCGTAGCTGTGTGGGTTAAGGTATGTTCTATGCCTGGATTAGGAATCCAAATTGAATTACATCCTGCTTCGATGAACTAATTTTCCTTAGTTTTCTCGAGCATTCAGATAATTTAATAACAGGATGGATTTAGAGACTCCCACAACAATTATCGTATACCAAATGCCTTTAAGTGTCTTTTGTACAGCTTACAACCCTCAATAAAACAAGTTATCGTCGATATTTCACATTATCACAGGCCTAGTTAAATGGTTAGCATGCTGGCCTTTGGTCACAAGGGTCCCGGGTTCGATTCCTGGGGCAGTGTCGGGAATTTTAACCTTAATTGGTTAATTTCTCTGGCACGGGGACTGGGTGTGTGTGTCGTCTTCATCATCATTTCATCCTCATCACGACGCGCAGGTTGCCTACGGGTGTCAAATCAAAAGACCTGCACCTGGCGAGCCGAACATGTCCTCGGACACTCCCGGCACTAAAAGCCATACGCCATTTCATTTTACAGGCCTAGTGAATAGTCATAATGGCTAAAAGGGATTCGTTACTCATGATATAGATCATAATTATTAATACGGAAAGGGTATACGATCATACGAAATACTTGAGACGTGCATGTAGCGAAGTAAGTACCACTAGGCGTATGATAGTGAAAGTGAAGTGAAGGACGAGGAAATAAGACACAAGTACATCGATATGGTTAGAGAAAAACTCTAAATAACAAACAGTCAGCAGGTTAAGGATATAGAAAGGGAATGGGTGGCATACCTGGGTGCTGTAGTAGAAACGTCAAGGAAATATCCAGCAATTGTGTGTAAATATGGGTAGCTCGTGAACTTCAAAAAGACTTATCAGAAATGGTTCCAAACAAGATAGAGAAATGCACGCCGATGAATGAAACAGAGCAAAAACATAATTGTAAGGTAGAAGAAATCCTGAGAAGAGTTCGGTAATTACCTGGAGGGGCTTGGTCAAGCGGCAGGGAATAATTTCTCTTCTGAAGTAGACAGGAAATTGTGTAGTGTTTTAGGTAAATCAGGTGAAGTCATGTTAAATTCCAGGGAATCGCTGGACAGGTGGAAGTAATACTTTGGAAAATTGCCCCAAAGTATATCTGTTTTCGTTGCGAACAACCGAGCTCATGAAGAGGAAGACAATGCTGTTTGTGACATTATGCTGGATGAAATGGAAAGAATGGTAAATAAACAAGAAAAGAGGCAGGGATGAAAGAGCTCTATACAGTAATAGGATTACCATGGAATGTTAGTAAAGTCTCTTTGATTGGATGAAAATATAACTTTCATCTATTTTTTGCACGGGAACAGGAAGCATTGTAACAAGTATGAAGGTATTAAATTAATCAGTATATAGGGCAAAGCATTCAATGACATTCTGGAAAGGAGAGTGCGATCAATCTTGGAGTGTCAGTTGGATGAAAAGCAGTAAAGATTCAGACCAAAACGGGGCTGTCAAGACTAGAGTTTCAGTATGCGCTAGGTAACTGAAAACTTCTGGGAGAGGAATGGACAGTTGTTTTTATCTTCCGTAGATCTAGAGAAAGCACATGACAGAGTACCGAGGGAGAAGATGTTTTCGTACAGAAGGATAATGGGATTAGGTATAAGGTATAGGTTATTACAGGCAATCACATGTATTTACGTTGACTATTGGACCTCAGTGAGAATTGATGGTAAAATTAATATTTTGTTCTTATAAATACAGGTGTTAGACAAGGCTGTACGCTTTCACCTTTGTTGTTCATAGCGTATATTTTACTTACTGAAATATATAAAAAGAAAATGAAGGGTTCAGTTGAGTGGGAAGGCAATAAACAGCTTGTTCTATGCCGATGACATCATGGTCTTTACGGCAGACTGTGTTGAGCCTACATTCTAATACTTTTGAGCATGATAAGAGGTTTAGCAAATGCAATATGAAAATTATCACTTTCAAGACTAAAGTGATGTCAGTAGAGACGACGTATAAGAGGACTCAGTGTCAGGTAATGAATGCAAAACTGGAGTATATTGATCATTTCAAGTATTTAGAATCGTAGTAGAGTAAATTACATTGAAAGAAGGTGCAGAAAAGCCACTGAGTTAGCAGTTTCAATCAACTGTATTCTCTAAGAAATAAACAAGGTTTGGGACTAAACTACCTTTTTACCGGTCTGTTTTCAGACCAATCTTTGGGTGTTGGAGGGAATTCCGGGTGGACTCAGGGTATCTTATTCATAATTCTCTTATCCATAAATATCATTGTTAAAGGTGAATTTCATTGTAAATTAAGGGTAAAATTGTAAATGAAGTTAGCGATAATGATTCCTAGTATCAACGGGTGGAAACAATGATATGAGTTACTCGGAATGAGGATATAAATACAATCTTATGAATGAATTCGTTGGACGATTCTGTACGCATAAACTGACTTTGGTTGTGGGACCTGGTGAGGCGAATGGAGGAGGATAGATTATTTAGGAGAAAAATGGTCTCGGCGATAAAAGGTGAGATAAGTAGAGGGAGACAAAAGTAACGATTGACTCAGTTTAAACTAATTTAAAGTTAAGTGATATGGAACTCGACGAGGCCACAGAGCAAGTTATAAACGTAGAATTGTGGAGGTGTTCAGATAATTCACGGAGACCGAACGCAGAAATGCATAACTGTCCATAATGAATATGAATGGGGTAATGAATATTTGAATATATATAGTCTATATAATTCGGCTCTCTAATTGAACAGTTAATAGATGAGTTTTATTTTGAACCAAACCTGTTGTTCAAGAGCCTTGGCCAATAACGAGAACTTTAAAATTGAAAATAGACAGCATATTGCCATGACCAAATGACGTCACATAAAATAATCAGAAATCGGCAAATAATTGAAATATTTTTTAACATAAAAATAATTCAAAACTAAAGAAGTTAATTATTATAAAGATTATTAATTTTCTATACTTGCAATTTAACTCCAAGACCATCGTATGAGTGTACATGCTTCAAAGAAGGTTTATTATTGCTGTTTGAAATTTATATAGGCTACAGATATCTGCAGCATTTCGTAGGTTTAATTTACAATGAAATTCACCTTTAACATTGGTACTTAGGGATTAGAGAATTATTTTAACTCCAAAAGCTGAAATGTAATTACATTCTTTCAGAAAGTAATAAATTCAATATCGGATCACTTTTTCCGTCATTATAAAAAAATTAGTGACAAAATCTACGTAGGATGCTCTGTGAACTTGACACCGATAAAGCTGAAGAATACAGGTTCTTGGAATTTTGAACGTTAAAGTCACGCTGTGAACATAATACATTTTAAGTGTCATCATTTTCTAACGTATTTCCATTTATATATAAAGAGTTTCAGAAGAATAAATAATTCTACTTGAGAATTTTCTTTTAAATTGCAGTTATCCTTGACATGCGTCACTCCAGTCTAAGAAGTAATGAGGGGATGAAAACGAATATGACACCATCTCCTAATTAATTACGATATTACAACGCCAAGTAAAGTTATTACGGTTTAATTCTATAATTTAGTTCATTGCTATTTTCAAGCATTTTAAAGTAATTACGTAAAATCCAGCTAAGCCCACATCCATTGATTTAGTGTGTCAAGAACACGATGTACTGGTTCCTCTCAATTCACACACCTCTTATGGTCGCATTTATTTATCTTCAGTAAATACCATGTCTTCTAGAACAAACCTACAGTTTCTTTTACATTCAAGATACGTTTCCTTATGACAGTATAAAATCTATGTGTTATGGAAGAATAATACATGATTTTTTCTATATTTTTCAACAGAGAGCGGAGCTTTTAACGGGACGCGATTTTCTTTCAAATACGAAAGTCATGTTAAACAACAGGACTTTCAGTTCGGACGTATTAATAGTCTTAACCCCTGCTTCAAATCATTATTTCATATCGAAGTACTTGGAATGTCTTAAGCGTCGATACTTTTAGGACTTGAACATTAAAGGCAAGACTAATTGTTCGTTTTTATCGCATGCACATTAACAGTTTAAAGCAAACTAGATAAAGATTTGATTGCTCGATTAATAAAGCGCAATTGAAATAGGAAGAACGGCACTTTTAAGGAAAACCAGCATCTTCAAGGCTTGTGTGCTAGCCTGGGGCACATGAACCAGTAAAGAGATATCATAAAAAGTAATTGAATGTGTAATAAACTTATCTCATTAAAGGTAATGACGACTTTTACTGCAACAGCTCGAAGTACCGAAGATATTAAAACCCCCTCTCCCAAGGCAAGAGGAAGAATGTTCGCCTTAAGACTCTTAAGAGGTAGGTAACTAGTTCGCTCAAAGAAACATTTATGCATGTTCACGTATAACTGCTACTTGAGATAAAAATGAAAATATATGATGATAGTCTCTGTTGTAAAAGTATGAGAGAAAAGAATGACATTTATCAAGTACATGCGGCGCCAAATATATATACGCAAAGCAGCCTACTCATATACCTACTTTAGAACAGTTACATAATTGTAAAATAACTGCAGGACTATACAAAGCAAAGTAGATATCAATTTCGGAATAAAGGTTTTCTGGCATTATTCCCCTTGAAGGAGAGAGACGATACAAGTAAAATATTACCGGGACCACTACCTTGGTGTTGTATTAAATTTATTCCAAATAGCTTATTTTATGCCGAATATCTAGCAAATAATGCCCTCCTAGCACGTTCAGAGAGGACTTGTATTACTTTTTCTCGTGGCAAGGGGGTGTTAAATCAGGATAATATTTGAGTATCGTCGGAAGGGATACATTGCATAAGTACGTCCACTGCCTGCAAGTTTTTCATTGTGTTTTGGGGATAATCTAACGTTGTAATAAGTCGGTTATACATTATCCATATAAGAGAAACTATCTGAATCTTAGTAAGTACATAACGATAAACCTAGTTGTTCTTTATTTTAAAAGCCTAACATAGCAATAATTTGATCTAAACAATATAGGTTGGGCTGACGAATTTTAGCGTATTGAAATAAAATGTTGATTTTAACATACCGAAATGAGAAGCTTAGCATTATATATTCCTTCTCTTTCTTCTTCTTCTTCTTCTTTATCTGTTTACCCTCCAGGGTCGGTTTTTCCTCTGACTCAGCGAGGGATCCCACCTCTACGGCCTGAAGGGCAGTGTCCTGGACCTTCGGACTTTAGGTCAAGGATACAACTAGGGAGGATGACCAGTACCTCGCCCACGCGGCCTCACAAGCTATGCTAAACAGGGGCCTTGCAGGGGGATGGGAAGATTGGAAGGAATAGAGAAGGAAGTGGGAAGGAAGCGGCCGTGGCCTTAAGTTAGGCACCATCCCGACATTTGCCTGGAGGAGAAGTGGGAAACCATGGAAAACTACTTCGAGGATGGCTGAGGTGGGAGTCGAACCCACCTCTACTCAGTTGACCTCCCGAGGCTGAGTGGACCCCGTTCCAGCCCTCGTACAAGTTTTCAAATTTCGTGGCAGACCCGGAAGTCGAACCCGGTCCTCCGGGGGTGGTAGCTAATCACAATAACCACTACACCACAGAAGGTGAAGACAAATGTTCCATTATGACAAAAGTGAATTTGTTATGTTATTTTGCAGTTTCGTACCATATGTATGAGCTCAGTCAGTATTCTGTTAATACAGGTAGTTTAATCAGCAAAGCGATTATACCGTCCATCTGCATTATTGAAAGTTCTTAAGCTTAAGTCTGCTATGAAGTCATGGACAACAATGGAAGTCATGGTATATGGACAATCCCTCAAAAGAATTTCGTATTCCATTTATTTTTCATTTAGTGAATTATGAAGGTAATGCATCCTTTGGTGTCCTCAATATAAAATGGGATTATTGATTTTCATGTGATATTAATTGCTGTACCGCATTCTCGGCAAAATCTTAATTTACCACTTTACTTTTTTGTACTGAACGCACAGGCACTCGCAGGGCACAATAGAGAGGATGATTCTGACAGAAGCAGTAATTGAAAGAGAGCTCGATTGTTGGCGTTTCTGTCAAGTTCGAGGCGTAGGCAAGAGTGTCCTCCCCTTACGTCTTCCTATCCCACGCTGGCCATTCCTTGCTTTCTTGCTGTCTAGTTGCTTGTGTTCCCGGAATCGCGGCCAACAAAGGGAGATAAGTGGCGACCTCGGCGTCATGGCGTGTTGCCGGTGAACAGGAAATAGGAAATTGAACGGGTAGGGAGGGGAAAGCGGCGCTACAGTTGACAAGTCTGCAAGAAGTCACATTAAATGAGACAGCTAAGGCAGCCTATTTGTTCTTCCCTCAGGGACAAAGTCTTTATACATAAAATCATTTTAAGTCCTAACCACCGACGTGAAGAGATGAAAGGGAACGTCAAGGAAAGAATGTAAGGAACTTCATAGAAGGCAACAAAACGTAATTCAGCATGTCATTTTGACTGGGAAAGTGATTACTGGGAAAGAGCTATACTACTTGTGGATATATTTATAGAATGAAAATCTACTCGCGATGTGATACATCAGTTCAACTGCTTATTCATTCCTCAATGAACTCACTGAAACTCCTTTTCCGAATTCCATTCAGTAATATCAAAACACGTCAATGCTTGATTGAAAACGTAATGTTACTGCTGGGTTCTACTTTTATGTAAGGTACCTGTAAGTAATTTCATCACGTGATACTTATAGTCTTCTGAGTTTAATATCCACTAAAACAGATAGGTTTCTGATGTTGCTACGAATAAAAATTTAATCCTGAGAAGGTAGTGGTCGTGACCTTAATTTAAGTTCTGCTTCGTCATTTACATGTTGTGGGAATGACAAAAAAACTAAAAACCATGTTCAAGGCTGTCACCGGCGGATTCAAGTCTGTCTTCCGAATGAATTACTCAAACTACACGAACCATACCGCGTAACAACCACACTCAGTTTAGGTGCATTTATTCAAATATATAATGAAATATATTTACCTCTTTCAATAATCGTCCGATGGTACTGTGTGCATGCCCACACTGAGCACTTGTATTGTATTAACTACTTACAAGATACCCTTGCTTCGCTATGGTATTATACTGAAATTTATAATTGAATTCTTAACGTTTTATATATAACCCACTGACATTCTCGATCTGACTCGTTTTCTGAGATAATCCGGCTAATTTCGCGATCTGACTCGTTTTCTGAGAGATTACGGAAAAGTTACTCACATTTTTCAATCTTTATTTCCAGCAATCAATTTCGTATTTCCCGGGCTAGGTCCAGGTATTCCACCAGGTCAGTTAGGTCCCTAAACCTTTGCCACCTTTCCCTATGAGCATTTTTAATATGGATCAAATCCTTGAGGAGATCCGGAGTGGTGGTCTCTTGGGTACCTTGGCGGTACTGTACCCGCGACTGGACTGCATTCGTAATCGCTAAACGGCCAGGTCCCGTTTCCAGCGCAGTCCACATATTTTGACGATGGTCCAGAACAATTTTACTTTTATTATTAGTAGGGGTTATATTGGTTGAATTTAGGTTATTATTATTATTATTATTATTATTATTATTATTATTATTATTATTATTATTGATCTTCTGGACACCACAGCAAGATGCAAGACCGCTACTTGGCGGTAAATTACATCAGCTGCCATTGCCATTGCCTACAATGTGACCAGCACCTTTGACGAGCGTCGGCAAGTGCGTGGGATTTCTGGCGATACGAATTATACACTACGGTGAATTATTGACCTTATTATAGAGGTGAACAGTTGCACGGTGAACATTATTCCTATCGTTTATTTCAAATGTGTCCAGCTCCATGGCTAAATGGTTAGCGTGCTGGCCTTTGGTCACAGGGTCCCGGGTTCGATTCCCGATAGGGTCAAGAATTTTAACCATAATTGGTTAAATTCGTTGGCACGGGGGCTGGGTGTTATGTGTCGTCTTCATCATCATTTCATCTTCATCACGATGCGCAGGTCGCCTATGGGATTCAAATATAAAGACCTGCATCTGGCCGAAATTGTCCTCAGACACACCCGGCAATAAAAGCCATACGCCATTTCATTTCAAATGTGTTTTTTATTTATATGCTAGGAGAATGTACTTGAAAACGAACCCAGGAAAGATTGAACATGATCCGTTTATGATCGCAATAAGTAAATTATGAACAGTAAAATCAATTGGTCTCAACTCCTTTTCCACCCCACCGGCGTTAATTTGATTTACCCCCCCCCCCCCCCTTTCCGACAAAATGAAGGCGTGTTTCCTTACGTTTAAAGGAGATTCCAAATACCAATGTTCAGGTCTGTTACATTCAGTTCTGAGATATATGTATCCTCATAAAAAGAAATAACTTTTCTTCACTTCCCTTCACCCCCCCCCCCCCACCTCTTAAGTTAATTTCCCGTTAAAATACTTCTTCCTCTAATAGAAAAAGGATTTCTAAATACCAATTATCACGACTCTAACATCTTGAGGTTTTGAGATATGTCCCCTCATAAAAGGAATTCAACTCCATTTCAGCCCCGAACCTAAGATGATATCCCCCCAAAAACGCGTTTTCCTTTGTTTTTAAAAGAGATAAAAGTACTAATTTTCACGTCAGTAACAACTTTAGTTTTTATTAGATTTTAAAATTTTATACCCCCCTTTTCACCGCCCATTAATTGGATTTTCCGAAAACAAAAAATACGTGTTTCCTTATATTTAAAGGTGATCCCAAATACAAATTTTTCAGGTCTATTATATGTTTAGTTTCCTAGATATAAAATTCCTCATTAAAATCATTCAAACACTTTTTCACCCTTTTCACCCCTCCTATCGGCATTTTCCGAAAACAAAAAATACTTGTTTCTTTTTTCTTAAACGAGATTCTAAATACCAATTTTTACATCTCTAAACTTTTAAAGTTTAGAGATATAGATACACTCATTTTCAAAATTCACCCCCCTTTTCATCCCCTTAGCGAAGGAATATACAAAAGTCCTCCCTTAGCGAGCATCATCATTGTAATATAAATGCATCCTCAAAATTTCATTTCTTTGTGTCCAGTAGTTTTGGTTCGGCGATGATGAATCAGTCAGTCAGTCAGTCAGTCAGTCAGTCAGTCAGTCAGTCAGTCAGTCAGTCAGTCAGTCAGTCAGTCAGTCAGTCAGTCAGAACAAGTTATTATATATATATACTAGCAAGATACCCGTGCTTCGCTACGGTGTTATACTGAAATTTATAATTTAATGTTTATTGTTTTATATATAATCCGCAGAAATTCGCGATGCGACTCGTTTGCTGAGAGAATTCACTAAAATTCGCGATCTGACTCGTTTTCTAATAGATTACGGCAAGTTTCGTCCCATTTTTCAATCTTTCTTTCCAGCAATCGATTCCGTACTTCCCGGGCTAGGTCCAGGTATACCACCCGGTCAGTTGGGTCTCTAAATCTTTGCCATCTTTTTCCTATAAGCATTGTTAATATGGATCAAATCCTTCAGCAGATCCGGCGTGGTGCCTTCTTGAGTGCCTTGGCGGTACTGAACCCGCGGCCGGACTGCATTCCTAGTCATTACCCGTCAAGGACACATTTCCAGCGAGGTCCGCACATTTGACGACCGTTCAGAACATTATTATTATTATTATTATTATTATTATTATTATTATTATTATTATTATTATTATTATTATTATTATTATTATTATTATTATTATTATTATTATTATTATTGTGATAGATGTTCTGGACCCCACAGCAAGATGCACGACCGCTACTTGGCGGAAAATTACATCTGCTGCCATTGTCATTGTTGACAACGTGACCAGCACCATTATCGCGCGTAGGCAAGTGTGCGGGATTTCTGGCGATACGAATGACATACTTCGGTGCATTATTGACCCTATTATAAATGTGAACAATTGGAGGATCAATCTGATTCCTATCGTTTATTTCAAATGTGTTTAAATTTTTATTTATATGCCAGGAGAATGTACTGTAATCTAAGAACGTTCTCCGAGGGAAAGGATGGCTCTTAACGAACCCAGGATGAATTAAAAATGGTCGGTTTATGATCAGAATAAGTACATCGAAAATCTGCAGCCTGCTTCCAGTCCTACGACAGGGTCAGGAATCGAATGAATAAAGCCCCTTCTAGCGGCGACAATAGGAATTGTGGCCGGCTGCCGAAGCCTGTCGCACTCCACCGGGGCAATGATTAATGAATGACAAATGAAATGAAATGATATTGGACAGTGTTGCTGGAATGAATGATGACAGGGAAAACCGGAGTATCCGGAGAAAAACCTGTCCCGCCTCCGTTTTGTCCAGCACGAATGTCACATAGAGTGACCGGGATTTGAACCACGGAACCCAGCTGTGGGAGGCCGGCGTGCTGCCGCCTGGGCAACGGAGGCTCCTTATAAGTACATTATGAACAGTAAAATCAATTGGCCTTTTACACCCCACCGCCATTAAGGTTTTTACCCCCCCCCCAAAAAAAAAGGAATGCGTGTTTCTTTATGTTTAAAGGAGATTCCAAACACCAATGTTCACGTCTATTACCCTCAGTTTTGAGATATACGTATCCACATAAAAATAATTCACTTTTTTCTCACTTCCTTTCACCCTCCCTCCTTAAATGAATTTTCCGGCAAAATATACTTGTTTCTTTAATAGTAAAGGATCTTCTAAATTCCAATTATCACGACTCTAACTTCTTCAGTTTTTGATTTATGTGTCCTCATGAAATGAATTATACACCTTATCACTCCCGCCGCCCCCCAAGATGATTTCCCCACCAAAACGCGTTTTTCCTTGTAATTAAAGGAGATAAAAATACCATTTTTCACGTCTGTAACAACTTTATTTTTTATTAGATGTAAGTATTCTCTAAAAATTAAGTTAATTAATTTTTCAATTCCGTCACCTCCCCCTTCCTTCATTGGAGATTCCGAGAAAACGTGTTTCTTTACTTTTAAAGCAGATTCCAAATATCAAAATTCACGTCTGTAAAATCTTCATTTTTCGATATCACTAGCCTAATTAAAAGAATTCAACACCGTTTTCAGTCACTTTTGCCCCCCTCTCCACCCAAGTGGTATTCCGAAAACTAAAAATACACATTTCTTTATTTTTAATAGAGATAAAAATACCATTTTTCACTTTTGTAACATGTACGTTTTTTGAGATAAACTGTAGAAATTCTCGTTTTAAAATTTCACCCCCTTTTTAGTTCCCCTTAAGAGGATTTTCCAAAAATAAATCAGCTATGTTTCTTTATATTTACAGGTGATTCCAAATACCACTTTTACATCTGTAACATTTTACGTTGCTCAGATATTCTGCATATGTAGTCTTTCCAAAAATTCACCCCAAATTGTCACTCCTGTTTTACCGCCATTAATTGGATTTTCCAAAAACAAAAAAAATACGTGTGTTTATTTATTTTTAACGGAGACCCCATATACAAATTTTCATTTCTGTAATATCTTCAGTTTCTGAGATATAAGTATCCTCATTAAAGGCATTCAACCCCTTTTTCACCCCTGCTATTGGGATTTTCCGGAAACAAAAAATACATATTTCCTTATTTTTAAAGGAGATTCTAAATACCAATTTTTACATCTGTAAACTTTTAAAGTTTTAAGATGTAGATACACTCATTTTAAAAATTAACCGCCATTATTTGGATTTTCCGAAAAAGGAAAAATACATGTTTCTTTATTTTTAAGGTACATCCCAAATACCAATTTTCAGGTCTGTAATATCTTCAGGTTCTGAAATATAAGTAGCCTCATTAAAGGCATTCAACCCATTTTTCACCCATTTCCACCCTTCCTATTGTGATTTTCCGAAAACAAGAAAATACGTGTTTATTTATTTTTAAAGGAGATTCTGAATACCAATATCTACATCTATAAACTTTAAATGTTTTGTGATATAGATACACTCATTTTAAAAATTCACACCCTTTTCACCCTCCCATTAATTGGATTTTCAAAAAACAAAAACATACGTGTTCCTTGATTTTTAAAAGAGATCAAAAGTACCAATTTTCAGGTCTGTAATATCTTCAGTTTCTTAGATATAAGTACTGGTATCCTGGTTAAAGGCACACAACCCCTTTTTCACCCTTCTTCACCCCTCCTATTGGGATTTTCTGAAAACAAAAAATACGTATTTCCTTATTTTTAAAGAAGATTCTAAATACCAATTTTTACATCTGTAAACTTTTAAAGTTTTGATATATAGATGCACTCATTTTAAAATTTCACCCCCTTAGCGAAGGAATATCCAAAAATCCTCACTTAGCGAGCACCTACATCTTAATATGAATGTATCCCCAAAATTTCATTTCTTTATGTCAGGTAGTTTTGGCTCGGCTATGATGAATCAGTCAGTCAGTCAGTCAGTCAGTCAGTCAGTCAGGACAAGTTACTTTATATACATAGCTAGATGACACTTAACAAAACATACAGACAGTCCTTCGTTTAAAAGGTTCACACATAGAAGCTAATTATGTGTCTAAATCTCATTATACAACTTGATTGTGTTTTGTGCCACAAGTGACAGGTGATGGGTTGAAAAATATCGTTCTTCCCCAAATAATTCCTTCTCCACTAGTCCTTAGCAATATCGCATATCCACTGTATTCCAATTTACGGGATATACGATAATAAATAACGCAGATGATGCGAACTAATATCAGATTAACAATTTTAATTTCAGTTAGGTCTTTAGGCTATTTCAGGAAGAAATATGACCCGGTTGTCTCCATTTACAAAGCTTTAAACGTATGCTGAATTCTGGAAACATGACTTTCTTCCCGCTACATATTTCTAGTACCATATCGTCCCTGTTCTGCCAAAACGGCGAATGTTACAGTGCTCTTCCTATCCATTATTTCCCTTAAGACTGGTCACGCCTTCCAGCCACATATTGATATTCGCTCCATCAGAACAATTTCCGTTGAGTTCATTTTCCTATGCGCGTGTGTAAAGGAAAATGAACCTTACTGTACCATACTGAAGGAATGCATGTTTGCATGACATTTACCCACTCCTGGAGTGTGATGTATTTAAGTTTCATTTTCCTTTACACACGCGCATAGGAAAATGTATTCAACGAAAATTGTTCTGATGGCCCGCATATCAATATATAGCTGGAGGGCGTGACAAGTCTTAAGGGAAATAATGGAAAGGAAGAGCATTGTTACATTCGCCCTTTTGTTCATGTATCAAGGTCAGACCTCCTTATGGTACGACCGGCGAACAGTAAAATTAATCTGGATTTCATATATGAGGGAAACATCGTGTCCCGTAGTGTTTTCGATGAAGCTCCAAAATCTTGAATTTTGAACGTAAGAAATCTGAAGTTAAATACCCATACCTCCAAATTATATGGCAGCAGTTGAACTTACCATCAGATCCTTGTGTGTATGTCAAGTAGTCTTTTAACATTAATGTAAATACTAACATTTTCAATTTATAGTTAGACGCATTTTAGAAATCCCTAAGTTGTAACATATATTGTTCTATTTTTGAAATTTGATTTTGTGTGAATTTCCAGTGCCATGCCTATTAGGATCGTAATTGTATTAATCCATTCTCACCTTGAGTCCATGGCACAAGTAATCCCAGTATGGATTGTTTGACGTAAATAGAGTATTTAAAGATATTTTTATTATTCAGAGAGTTACTCCAAAGAATTAATTGGGTGTAAATATTTAGCGCTATTTCGAATAATACGACAGTAAATTAAGCGAAAGCAAGAAGTACGGTTTCTTATGTACTTATTTCATCTGCAGATTAGACATCATACCTATTCAATCAATTCAAAAAGTTTTGTTTTTCAGTAACAACCTTCTTTTGTACTTATTTCATCTGCAAATTAGACATCATATCCATCACAAAAATAGCGAAATTTCTGTGTGAATTTGGAGGCTATGTCATAATTAGACACTTTGGAACATCGGTACACACTGGCGGTGAACCTAGGGCTGATTCAGTGCCTTACACTTCACGTTTAGCTCCTTCTGTGGATCAGCGTTTTAGTGCTGGTGCCCAGATTCGAACTTGGAAATAAGTTTCTGGTTTATTTGCCATAGTGTACAGTAATGGATGTAATAGTTAATATCGAAGTTGACACGAGCGAAGCCTAATTGGCTTAAAATATCTGCAGCACGGTAGGTGAATCCATGTTATTATTATTATTATTATTATTATTATTATTATTATTATTAGGAAATATCCCTGTTGACATACCTTTTTTTTATTAAATTTAGACTTATTTTTCAATCTATGTAGCTCAGGATTGTCTCTGTGGCTTGCTAACACATTCTATTAGAAAGATATTCTTAAGTTTTAGAGTAATTTCAATTCCTCTTATTTTCATATTCTGGATAAAAGAAAATAAATCATGATTATCGTATACGAAATGAACAATGAAGTTAATCAGAACACAATCTAAAATCAGTATTTAAAAGTTGAGGAACACCGCTTCAAAAAATATCCGTGAAGATTATCTGAACACCTTGAACAGTATAATTTTTTTCCTCCTATGAGTTTTTGATTAATTATTATGGGCTAAAATTGAGACGAGCGTGGTCCATTCTAAAAATTGGAAAACCAATGGGCACTCTCCCAGAGTGTAAGTAATAAAACAGAAACCAATGTAGGCCGCGTACAGAACGGAATTTTACACATAGCGTAGGAAATTTCTTCTTCCTTGTTCCTTCTGCCTTATCCTTCTATGTACACGTACACAGTTCTAGTTATTACAGGCAGCCTTAAAGTCATGGTAGAGAATGATATCGAACCATGGTGAAACGGTCTTGAAATTGTTGTACCCTCCTAGACTATGGTGGTCAATTATGAAAGAGAACAAATGAATGGACGTCTTTAGATGTACTGTATGTGCATTTCAATTTAATAAGTGTGCTTTCAATGCTGTGTTCACTCTATACTGCCTGCGATGATGGTCCAGTTTTCAGTGGGCCACGGACTAAATTCTAGCCAAGTTCGAAGAAACGCTGTCAGGAATGTTCACCCCTGCGTTAATGCAAACCAGTAGAAGAAGCCAGATGTAAATATTACGTGCTCAATCGAACAAATATTAAATTTCGGTACGAGTTAAAATTTGTGCAATTGGCAAAATCTATGGCAAACGATGTTATTATTATTATTATTATTATTATTATTATTATTATTATTATTATTATTATTATTATTATTATTATTATTATTATTATTATTATTATTATTATTGTTACCGTGATTTGGTGGATCAGCAGAGGTGAAAGAAGGTGCCGAGGTGAATGGGTCTAACTACTTTGTCAAGAAAGAATATAAACTGAAATGGAAGGTTATATTTTCGAAAAACAACAAGTTAACAAATTCTCACTTCGTGAGATAACAATCACATAGAAAATTAAAAACAAGATTTAGGGAAAAAAAATCAAGATTTTGAATCTTTAACACACTTCGGCTACAAGCCCTTAGTTTTACAATTTTTGAGTTCCTCGCTCAAAACCCAAATTTGTTTCAAGGGCAGAAATCCCCTAATAACATGGAGCACTTGCTCCCACTTTGCAGTGTCAAGCCTCCCAGAGGTATCCAAACAACACTAGAAAAGAGCAGACACACTCTCAGTTTTCAAGTCTATTCAAGGCAATACCATACTTTACAATAAATTACCGTCAAGGCACAACTTACAAGAATGAAATAGGGGTATCTCGTACCCAGCCTACAGGGCCTTCGTGTAGAAGAAATAACAGGAAATAAATGGCCCGAAAATGAAAGGAGGCGAACACTTGCACTCCTCTATGTAACTTCTTAAAACCTAAAGGGCACTAGGCCGATGAAACAGGGGCTATTCCCAAACTATGGAGGTGACTCGTATAAGAAAAATTTAAGACCTTACAGAAAGAAAGTAAACCAGTTACAAAACGTAGTCACCTCAAACCAATATGAAGGGGAGCTCGAGAGGGTAAATCACTCTCTATCCCCGAATTACAGTTGAAGATTTTACTTATGTTTTTACATAAGCCGGCGGAAAATTACATATTTAGGAAATTAGGTCACATTGTAAAGGTTTCGGACCTTTCCCGCGGGTTAAACTGCTGAGCTAGCAAGAAATAAAGATGTTGAACGGCCATTACCTTACTGAAGACATGCTCCCTGATGAAAGAGGCGCTTCCCGCCTCCTGCTACACATCCATACACTAGGTTAGATGTTGATCAAGTGGCCGAGAGACGAGAAAATCCGCAGTTTATAAACCCTCGGGGAAAGTTCGAGACCTTTCATGAATAATTAAACCACACCCTCTCTCTTTTATTGGGTCGCTTAAAGTTACACATCAAATCGAAGAAGAAACCTGTGATTGGTAGGAAATTAATTACAGAAATTCTTGATTGGTTAAAATCAAAACAGGCGGAAAGAAAGATAAATATTGCCAACCCACAGCAGAATGAACGAAATTTAGTAAAGAACAAACTTATGGATAAAAAATTTCTTCAAATAAAGTTCGTTCACTTCGCACCTGGGTGCATGATCATAGTTTTTTAGTAGAGACATCCATGAGAGAGTGTCCACACTTCTTGAGGAACAGAAAACAAAACAAGTTGAAATTCACACAGTACTGGCGACTTCATAAACACAAAATTAAGGTAGTGACATCATCTGAGAAAATTTATAATTTGGTCCAGTTTTAAGTTCAGAGTTTCTCCTGTAGAGGAGGTTTTATTGAAGCAAGATTTAAAAATGCGGCGTAGGGGTGTATCTCCCGGTACAATTATTATTATTATTATTATTATTATTATTATTATTATTATTATTATTATTATTATTATTATTATTATTATTATTATTATTATTATTATTATATTTTTGATTGGGCCTTCCTAGGGCCACTTGGCTCGTTATAACACTTTATTCTATTTACTCTTTACTCTTTATTGTTGGTCAAGAAAGTTTTGATTTTCTGGCTGTGTGCCAGCTTTCTCCCCTCTGTCCACTTCGAGCAGGTGTTCCCTTTGTTCTTCTTGCTTATGAGGAACAATAGGAAGACCACTGCATAGCAATCCGTCAGAATTAGGATCGATTCTGTATGGTGTTTTGTGGAATTACTAACAGTTTAAGATCCGATTTCACTGTGGTTATTCATTTGCCCTTGGAGGGTTTCCCTCTACCTGTCATGCTGAAGATCTTGTTGGTGAGCCTGCAGGCGTCCATTGCGGGTCAATTGGCCGTAGAAGGCCAGTCGCCTTTTCCTCATGGATGAGATAATGTCTTCCAGATGATCAGAGAGCCCATGGCTGTGCCTGATCTTATAGGCACCATCCTGTTATCTTATGGGTCCCAATGTCCTCCTTAAGATTTTGAGTTCCTTGAGCTTTATTTCCCTGAGTGGATGCTTCCTGGTCATCACCAGACATTCAGAGGCTTAGAGCACAGAAGGTCTTATTACTGTTTTTTACCTGTTCGACTCTTCAGTCTGCAGAAACTAACTTTGTGTAAATACATTTATAAACTACCTGAAAGAGAGATCATATTGTATTAACATTACTACACTTGAAAAAGAAACAACTTAATTTATATATAATAACTTGTTTCGTTCTCGAAAGGACATCATCAGATTCTATCAAGTCACACTTAACTAATTATTTATGTTTTATCTTTTTTAGACATACATATTGATCCTTTACATGCGTCTTTCTTCTCAGACAAGAACAAATTCATTTGTGGCTGACCGAGCTCGTTAGCTGCAGTCGCTTAAGTGCGGCCTGTATCCAGTATTCGGGAGATATTAGGTTCGAACCCTACTGTCGGCAGCCCTGAAAATGGTTTTCCGTGGTTTCCCATTTTCACACCAGGCAAATGCTGGGGCTGTGCCTTAATTAAGGCCATGGCCGCTTCCTTCCCACTCCTAGCCCTTTCCTGTCGCATCGCCGCCATAAGACCTATCTGTGTCGGTGCGAAGTAAAGCAACTAGCAAAGAAAAATAATTCTGGCTGTGTGTCAGGTTCCGCTCTTAAACGCAAATATTTATTTCTAAATTTATTTCTGTTTTATTTTATTTTCTTTCAAAAAACGCGAGACATTGACGGGGTGGAGCGTAATACTACACGCTCACCGAAAACAATTTTTCTTTGGCGTCGGAATATAGGTACCATGTTTTCATCAGGACTAGCTGTAGTACCCGTCGTTGACGGGACTATCATATAGCATGTGCAAAGTTATCTAACCCTCCAGTTACGTTCCGCCATTATCCACGTATGTTGTTTTACTCAGAACAGCAGCAATCACATTTATCAGAGATGAGTAGCAGCAGACGAGTAAAATCACATCACAACAATGGTCAAGTTAATATCATTGTTGCCGGGCTGAGTGGCTTATACGGTTGAGGCGCTGTCATTCTGAACCCACCTTGGCAGATTGGATCCTGGCTCAGGCCAGTGGTATATGAAGGTGCTCAAACACGACAGCCTCGTGTCGGTAGATTTACTGCCACGTAAAAGATCTCCCGCGGGACTAAATTCTGGCACCTCGGCGTCTCCGAAAACCTTAAAAGTAGTTAGTGGGACGCAAAGCAAATAACAGTATTATTAAAGTTATTGTTGATTAGTTTTATGAGCTTTCGATATTGTAGGCCTACACATTTAGTTCTCTTCCGACTCTGTCATAAGAGGGCATCTAATTTAAAGGGAGTCCATCCCTTTTCCATGACTCCCTCTTGTCTACTTAAAGCGATCGTCCCATTATGGTTATGTCTCACTTTTTGAAATCATCTTCACAGTTTTCTAGGCCAATATGGACCGATGAGGACGCGGTTTTACACATTAAGACAATCATGAGCAAAAAACATCGCCAGTTAACACGACTGAAAAATGTTTCCATGTTAGCAATGCTCGGCGCTGATAAGGACTAAGCAACAAAAGTCTAAATTCATGAATTCTATCATCATAGTCGGTACAGTAAACCTGTATAAAGACAAACATGTTCGGAAATTTTATTCTCTATAACTTTTATCATGTAGTACTTTTTGATAGGACCAAAAATATGCGTATTTAAAAATGAATTTTTAGTCACCTGCCCTTAAACTACCATTTTATCCAGCAAGAATAAAATTATTTATAGCCTAAACTGTACTACCTTAACCCTTGACTTTACATACCAATTTTCTTAAATTCTCTTCACCGAGCTCGATAGCTGCAGTCGCTTAAGTGCGGCCATTATCCAGAAATCGGGAGATAGTGGGTTCGAACCCCAATGTCGGCAGCCCTGAAGATGGTTTCCCATTTTCACACCAGGAAAATGCTGGGGCTGTACCTTAATTAAGGCCACCGCTAATTCCTTCCCATACCTAGGTCTTTCCTATCCCATCGTCCATCGTCGCCATAAGACATATCTGTGTCGGTGCGACGTAAAGCAAATGGCAAAAAAATTCTGTTCACCTATTTTCTCATGGTTTGGCGTTGATATTAACTTAGCAACAAAAATCGAAATTCATGAATATCTCTGTTACCGTAGCCGGTAGAGTAAACATGTATCAGACATAAATGAAAGGAAATTTATAATACACTTTGGTTGTATAGTATTTATCGATAGGACCACTAATAATATAAATATTATATCATTAAATTTTAGCCCTTCCCCTAAACTACAGTTTAATTCAGAGTGTTTAAAAATATGTATATCCTAGGTTGTAGTGACTCATTCTCCGACTTAATATACTGATTTTGAATCAATTCTCTTCAGCCATCTTCACGTGACGCGCGTACGTATGTACAAAAACATACATACAGTCAGACAGACAGACAGAAGTGACATATAATTCAAAAGTGTATTTCCTTGTTACTGCGGACACGACCGATACAGAAGTACAATTATTTTTAAATTCCAAGCTATGTACACACAAACCGCTTAATATATATAGATTAGCGTACATCGAGGAGTTGAAGATATCTATATATATAAAATAAGAGTTTTGTCTGTACATTGCTCAGAATTTGAAAAGAATGCTATTTTTGTATCGGTCATGTTCACAATAACAAGAAAATGCATTTTTTACATTTCCGTAATTTCTGTCTGTCTGTCTGTCTGTCTGTATGTATGTACACGCATCACGAGAAAACGGTTGAAGAGAATTTAATGAAAATCGGAATGTAAAGTCGGGTGATGAACCGCTACAATCTAGGCTATAAATTATTTTAATCACGCTGAGTGAAATGGTAGTTTAGGGGAAGCCTGAAATTTAATTCTCAAATATTTATGTTATTATTGGTCGTGTCTTAATGAAAATCGGTAGACAAGCATGTGAAATAAGTCGCTACAATATAGGCTATACACGCTGAGAAACATGGTAGTTTAGGGGTAGGCCTAAAATTTAATTGTCAAATATTTATTGTATTAGTGGTCGTATCTTCACGAAAATTGGTGTGCGAAGTCGGGGAATAGGTCGCTATAATCTAGGCTATCAATAATGTTATTAACATTGAGTGAAATGGTAGTTTAGGGGAAGGCGTGAAATGTAATCTATATTATATTATATATATATAAAATAAGAGTTTTGTCTGTACATTGCTCAGAATTTGAAAAGAATGCTATTTTTGTATCGGTCATGTTCACAATAACAAGAAAATGCATTTTTTACATTTCCGTAATTTCTGTCTGTCTGTCTGTCTGTCTGTCTGTATGTATGTACACGCATCACGAGAAAACGGTTGAAGAGAATTTAATGAAAATCGGAATGTAAAGTCGGGTGATGAACCGCTACAATCTAGGCTATAAATTATTTTAATCACGCTGAGTGAAATGGTAGTTTAGGGGAAGCCTGAAATTTAATTCTCAAATATTTATGTTATTATTGGTCGTGTCTTAATGAAAATCGGTAGACAAGCATGTGAAATAAGTCGCTACAATATAGGCTATACACGCTGAGAAACATGGTAGTTTAGGGGTAGGCCTAAAATTTAATTGTCAAATATTTATTGTATTAGTGGTCGTATCTTCACGAAAATTGGTGTGCGAAGTCGGGGAATAGGTCGCTATAATCTAGGCTATCAATAATGTTATTAACATTGAGTGAAATGGTAGTTTAGGGGAAGGCGTGAAATGTAATCTATATATAAAATAAGAGTTTGTACATTGCTCAGAATTTGAAAAGAATGGCGTTTCTGTATCGTTCATGTTCACAGTAAGAAGAAAATGCATTTTTTACTTTTCCGTAATTTCTGTCTGTCTGTCTGTCTGTCTGTCTGTCTGTCTGTCTTTCTGTCTGTCTGTCTGTCTGTCTGTACACGCATCACGAGAAAACGGCTGAAGAGAATTTAATGAAAATCGGAATGTACAGTCGGATGTTGAACCGCTACTATCTAGGCTATAAATTATTTTAATCGCGCTGAGCGAAATAGTAGTTTAGGGAAGGCCTGAAATTTAATTCTCAAATATTTATGTTATTAGTGGTCGTGTCTTAATGAAAATCGGTAGACAAAGATGGGAAATAAGTCGCCACAATATAGGCTATACACGCTGAGAATAATGGTAGTTTAGGGGAAGGCCTAAAATTTAATTGTCAAATATTTATTGTATTAGTGGTCTTATCTTCACGAAAATTAGTATGCAAAGTCGGGGAATAGGTCGCTATAATCTAGGCTATCAATAATGTTATTCACACTGAGTGAAATGGTAGTTTAGGGGAAGGCCTGAAATGTAATCTATATACAGAGTGAAGCGAAATTCGCGCACTCGGGCGTCGCAGTGCGACTCCCTACATGCCAGCAATAAAAAATGTCTTTCACAAAAGTTCGTCCTGCGAGTATATCAGGCAGAGAAAGGACGTTGAATAGTGGCAATCTGCCAACACTGTAACCACATGTACGGTAAGTACCTCTGTCAGCACCATATATCCGTGCTGAGCAGTTGGCGCATTGGATAGGGTTTTGGGTTGGCATGCAGGTGGTAGAGGGTTCGATCCTGGGTTAAGGCGCAATTTTTTGTTTACTAATTTCCATCGGACATTACATACTGTAATACAGTAATACCTTAGGTCTCATGTATCCTACATTTACAACATTTTGTAACGCTGAACACAACAAATACCTTGCTAGGCCTACTGGTAACGTAAGCCCTTACGAAATACAATGGACTTGAACGAGGTAAGAATAACAGTTGCTACTAATCTATGAGATCGTTGGAGGACGGTAGAAAGAAAACAGGTTTCGCATTTAGTATATGAATTTGTGCGAATAAATTCACGCCCACGACGTGGAAAGGACGTCTTTCAAAGCTGACCAAGGGAAACGATTGTTCGTCCATTTGTAGGATCGTAGTATGTAAGTGCAAAGGGTTTCTAGAGGACCCGCTGCAATGGCTGTTGACGATTAAGTTGCCAGATACCATACCACCTGGACTACATTTATGAAATAAAAAAAATACGCTTCAACCCAGGATCGACCCCTCGACCTCCTGAATGCTAACCCAAAACTGTAACCACTGCACCAACTGTACAGCACAAAGAATACGTGCTGACAGAGGTAGTTACCCTACATGTGGTTACAGTGTTGCCAGATTTCCACTCTTCAACGCCCTTTTTCTGCCGG
The DNA here is from genome assembly GCF_040414725.1 of Anabrus simplex. NCBI lineage: Eukaryota > Metazoa > Arthropoda > Insecta > Orthoptera > Tettigoniidae > Anabrus > Anabrus simplex. The sequence continues at coordinate 398,425,821 of NC_090266.1, read as the reverse complement.
ATATACTCGAAGGACGAACTTTTGTGAGAGACTTTTTTTTATTGCTGGCATGTGAGCAGTCGCGCTGCGACGCCTGAGTGCGCGGATTTCGCTTCACCCTGTATATAAAATAAGAGTTTTGTCTGTACATTGTTTATAATTTGAAAATAATGGTATTTCTGTATCGGTCATGTTCACAGTAGCAAGAAAATGCATTTTTTACTTTTCCGTAATTTCTGTCTGTCTGTCTGTCTGTCTGTCTGTCTGTCTGTACACGCATCACGAGAAAACGGCTGAAGAGAATTTAATGAAAATCGGAATGTAAAGTCGGGTGATTGACCGCTACAATCTAGGCTATAAATTATTTTGATCACGCTGAGTGAAATGATAGTTCAGGGGAAGGCCTGAAATTTAATTCTCAAATATTTTTGTTATTAGTGGTCGTGCCTTGATGAAAATCAGTAGACAAACATTGGAAATAAGTCGCTACAATATAGGCTATACACGCTGAGAAAAATGGTAGTTTAGGGGAAGGCCTAAAATTTAATTGTCAAACATTTATTGTATTAGTGATCGTATCTTCTCGAAAATTGGGAATAGGTCACTATAATCTAGGCTATCAATAATGTAATTCACACTGAGTGAAATGGTAGTTTAGGGGAAGGCCTGAAATGTAATCTATATATAAAATAAGTGTTTTGCCTGTACATTGCTCAGAATTTGAAATGAATGGTATTTCTGTATCTGTCATGTCTACAGTAACAAGGAAATGCATTTTTTTACTTTCCCGTAATTTCTGTCTGTCCATCTATATGTATGTATGTACACGCATCAAGAGGAAACGGATGAAGAGAATTTAATGAAAATCGTCATGTAATGTCGGGTGATGATCCACTACAATCTAGGTTATAAATTATTTTATTCACGCTGAGTGAAATGGTAGTTTAGGGGAAGGCCTGAAATGTAATTCTCAAATAAGTTATTTATGTCATTAGTGGTCGTATAGATAAATCTATATATATCAATCTCACAGCTGCGCGCCCCTAACCACACGGCCAACTCGCCTGGTCGTACCGACTGAAACAGCCTGCCTGTATATTGGCGGGAAGTAGCATGCCATTCCTCTGGTTCATACATTTTCTGATATATCTGGTTTGTAACACATTGGTTCATCATAGTATTCGAGCTATTCAATCCCTACTCGGAGGCACTGATTGGAATGAGTAGTGTGCATGTTTAACGGAATAATGCCAGAGGAGTGTTCACGGCAGTCTGCGACCTGGTTATTCGAGCTCTGGAACTTCGGACTCTTAGATCGGCACCGTAGTACTGTTCGTTGAAAGTGAGAAAGTTTGCGGTGTTTCATTTGATCGAGTATTTTATATGATAACATTGCTTTCAATCGCTACATTCCTACTGACGTTTTTGTAATGACCTATGTTGGATTAAGTTAGGAAAACCACCAAGTCAGTCTTTCTGAGAATCCCGTAGCGAAGCACGGGTACATCAGCTAGTTATATATACCGGGCGAGTTGGCCGTGAGGTTAGGAGCGCGCAGTGTGAGCTTGCATCCGGGAGATAGGGGGTTGGAATCCCATTGTCGGCAGCCCTGAGAATGGTTTCCCGTGGTTTCCCATTTTCGCACCAGGCAAATGCTGGGGCTGTACCTTAATTAAGGCCACGGCCGCTTCCTTCCCATTCCTAGGACTTTCCTATCCCATCGTCGCCATAGGACTTATCTGTGTCTGTGCGACATAAAGCAAAAAAACTAGATATTATATAAAGAAATGAATCATTTAGTACGTTCAAGAAATCTTCCATTAACACGAAAGCATTTGTATGTATTTACAATTATGTTGTGAAGTTTGAAGTGCAAAAGCTTCATACGCATTTCCCAGCAGTAATTTTTTTCCCTAGTGCAGTGTCACGTTTGGTCCCCTCCCTTATTCTTTCCAGTGATACGCTATAACACAAAACAATATCAAGTGATTTATTCCACCAATTTTAAAAATCATTGATACCTACTCCTGGGTGTAGGATTGCATAAATCCGTGCGACGTACTGTACTGTGTCATTATCACATTCAATGATACCACGTATAGTCAAACTGTAGATAGAACAGAATTCTTTATCAAGTCAGTTTCATTATCGTATCCCAGACTATACGATCAAGAGTCAGGAACACTTCGCTTAGGTTATAACATTTGTAGCTCATATTTCCGTTCTCGTCTGTATATTTTTAAAAGTTTCAATTTGTTTTACGTCGCACCGACACAGATAGGTGTTATGGCGACTATGGAATAGGAAAGGGAGAGAAGTGGGAAGGAAGCGTTCGTGGCCTGAATTACGTTGCAGCCCCAGCATATGCCTGTGAAAGTGGGAAACCACCATAAAACATTTTTCAGGGATGCCTGCAGTGGGGTTCGAACCTTCTATCTCCTAAATACAAGCTCCCAGGTGTGCTATCTGGATATCCCGAGGGTAAACGTTGCTGAAAAATGTGACGGTGTACACGGATATTCAATGAACACTTAAGAGCGAAGGACTATACGTTTTGAAATCACGCTTAGGCGGTTACAAACGTTTATACACGATAAATGCGATCTGACAAAGTAGTCGACAGGTCCATTTCGTCTCCACTGTCGGGTGATTGACAGCAAGTACTTTTCTAGCATAAAAATACAAGCTTTCGAAATTTCTGGACCTTTTCTCCACGTTTCCGAAAGAAAATCGATGTCGGCCAGAATAGTATATGAATTGTCAAATTACGAGACGAGCTGTTTTTGATGCTGAACAAGGAGGAGAGCGATGAGATGACATTATGCAACAAAAGTGTTATCCGAGCTATTGGTACCCCATGAAGAAAATACACAAAATTTACTCGATCTTCAATATCACAACCATATGACTACAGCAATATATTATAATGATTCTGTCGCTGCTAAATATTCAATTTAATTTCACGACATTTTACTATTGTCTGAGGAAAAGTCAACGCGTGGTCCCAAATTTACTGCTTTTTTCACCTTGTAGTGTACTTTACATTGCAATTGACACATCGCTCGTGATTCACAATTTATTTATTGAACGATAACTACAGTAACTACGAACAGACTGATGTTTATCAAGCCTCATTGCAAGATGCACCACGCCTCAGTGCATAGGAAAGATAGGTTTGCATATGTGTATGTCAGACTCGCGTTACAGGGCTTGGGATCCTGTCACTTACTACTTGATTCTGCATTCAGTAACCGATGATTTCATGGACTTTAATTCTAAATTGATGGCTGGAACACGATTCATACAGAATAATGTGACCAAGTGACGAGCTGCCGGACAGAAGAGGTAGCAAACCCGGTCAAGAAAGTTAAGAAATACGGCTGAGGAAGTTGTCAGTTGGGCAAATGAACAGCAATATCTGCAGGCCATCTGGTTGGCAGCAGTCTACTTTGCAGCCTAATCTGAATTATGTAATACTTCAATTTAAATCATTGTGAGATTGCGTATAGAAACTGTTCCTTTTTAAAAGATTTTAATTTCTGTAGCAAGTACAGAGATTAGAATCTTCAGAAACTTTGTTAGTTGTAGTATAGATGGAGATATATAGGAAGAAATAGGATTGCAATAACTAGGAGGCAGATGTATGTCTTAAAATTAATACACTTCTTTCAAGCCGTGAATACGCGTGTACATGTACGGGTGTACGGGTACATGTAATTAATAAACGGACAGCTTATAACACGTATACATGTTTATTCGTGTACATAGATAATAAAGTGCCCTAGAATAAAGCAAGTTTAATTTAAACCTGTCCTCTAACCTGAATGTGACGAATGACATCTATTATTCATCATGAATTCCTACACGTAAATGTGAAGGATAACAATCAGATGGGGCTATGTCTCAACGCTACAAAGAGCACTAAGACTATATACCATTATACGTCCTTTGAAGCACGTTCCTATTATGCTCTCTGTGGAACTGCTTAATATCCCTTAAAAGTCTTCTTGTCATTGTTCTCATGGTACTGCTGATTTCAACCTCGCATCAAAGAGCCAGAGATGTCCATTATCCAACTGGCTGTAACTCGGCGTGGGGGAATATCTTGGAGAAAAATGCATTTAATTTATAAATCTAAATCTCTTTCAACACAGTTTCTCTGCTCATTTTGAGGACATCCCTTAGTTAAAGAATCTCATTAACCCGTTCTCACCGACCATGCTGTGAATTCTATGCTGCCACATATGAGGAGAAAATCTACGATTATTCATAGAAAGTGTTCATGAACCTTGAATTCTTCATTTATTCTACGCATATTTATGAGCCTGTAAATTAACAGGCTATACTTTGCTCTGGAAAGAACCGTGAGAATTATTATTATTATTATTATTATTATTATTATTATTATTATTATTATTATTATTATTATTATTATTATTATTAATTCTAGGCTCATTACTGTACTAGTGAATGACTTGCCTGTGTCGCTACAGTTACTATGCTGATCGTGGGTTCTGCATAGCGTACGTCATAATACCCTGTCGTCGATATTTTATTTTCACTCTAGACTTCATTACGATGTCCCTGACTGTTTTAACAACTGTAACGCAATATTGAACGAAAGCAAATTTTAATTCAGATTTTGGCTCAAATTGGTAATTTGCCTTGCCGAAGAACCAGAACTAACTGTTAAACATTTTCGCCCGAGTGAACGAATCCCGGTAAAAACTTGCATTTTTTCAATCAATCAATCAATCAATCAATCAATCAATCAATCAATCAATCAATCAATCAATCAATCAATCAATCAATCAATCAATCAATCAATCAATCAATCAATCAATCAATCAATCAATCAATCATCTGCATTAGTGCTGTCGCCCTGAAACAATTATTGTTGTTCTTATTCTTATTCTTGTTTTTCTCTGGGATCATTACTCTAGGAGTAAATGGCCCACAAATTTCGTTACAGTTAATGTCCTGATCGTGGGTTGTGCTAGCGTATGTTACTTACCAGGATAAAATTGTATTTTTGTTGCACGAAGCTTTATAGTTTTATGACGTATTGCAATGTTATAATGTTTCCCGCTCGTGAGGGAGCGATTTTCCAAGAAAACCGTGGTAAGAAATCCAAAATAGATCTTAACAGTTTCTTATAACATGTTCAATATCTTTATCAGTTTAAACAGAATGAAGGGTGAGTTATACAAGAAAAGGGAGGATCCATTTGAAGAACTAAACAATGCATCGTTCCAGATAAGATTTCAATTAAAATAGAAAATATTGAACTATATTATAGATATAATTGGTGAACAATTGTAGTTCGCCATTGGGAGAAGCCATTCGATGACGCCGTGATATCGCCTTCTAGTAGCGCTGCTTTGCTACTGGAACTTTTCGAAGAAGTGATCGGCGATGTCTGTGATATTTACAGAACAGTGGCATGCCACGTAATATTTAACGTTTCAGAAGACATTGTTTCGCTATCACTACAGTGCATTAAACTCAGTCTTAAACAACAAGGAAAACGAGAGTTTGTGGAAGGTTTTGAAGAATATTTCTCAGCCAAATCGAGGAAGACAAAATTATCATGAAGGCTTAAATTAGCAGCCCTTGAGTGTCGGAATAGTTTTTCGTCTTTACTTTCCATTCTGAAGATAGCTGAGAGTTGGCGACCAAATGTTACAGTAGAAATGCACTGAAACACAACCGGCAGATATCTCACTGATGTCTCACGAGTATTTACGCCATGCGCTTCTCGTTAGTCATTAGTTTCGTTGTCTTCTTTTAATGGGAGGTTATCCGTCAACAGGAGTTGCGCGCTGTTCAGTGTTAATACAAGTCCGACTCGTTGGCTGAACGGTCAGCGTACTGGCCTTCTCTTCAGAGGGTCCCGGGTTCGATTCCCGGCCGGGTCGGGGATTTTAACCTTAATTGGTTAATTCCAATGACACGGGGCCTGGATGTATGTGTTGTCTTCATCATCATTTCATCCTCATCACGACGCGCAGGTCACCTACGGTAGTCAATTAGAAAGACCTGCACCTGGCGAGCCGAACCCGTCCTGGGATATCCCGGCACTAAAAGCCATACGACATTTCAGTGTTAATACAAAACAACTACTATGAAATATTCTAGTGAAAGTGTGTCCTGAGACCTTTAATTTAAGCCCTCATTAGTTTCCATATATTTAGCGCTTCAACATTTCGCTCAGAAGATTTTCTTAGTCTAAATTTGTGATGACGTCGCAACTACATATTTTAATTGGTACGGAAATTTTTTATGAAGTTGTGATACTATCGTTGTAAAGAATGTCGCACATTTCGTTGAGATTAAAAATAAATCAAGGGGACACTTGGCGTTTGAAATTATCGTTGTTGTGTACATTAGTGGGTCCGTATGGTGCATGTTTTACATAACATTATCACGTAAAAAGGGTGAAAAAATAAAATCTGATTATTACTTCGTTCCAATGTGCCAAAATAAACGTCAACTGCAGCATATTAATACCACTATTTCCCTCAGCAGAAGGTTTTCCTGAAACAGTGGTTGCGTGTGATTTACGGGAAGAAAATGAAAAAGTGTGATCAAAATATTAAGATCTCCTAGAACTTGAAATGACCTGTAAAAATACTGCATTGGATTTCACACTTCACCAACTCAATAAACCTCTATCTCGACTCACAGAGTGATCCTTAACTAGAAACTAGGAAGTCATTAACTTCAGATTTTCTAAAGATTAATATTTAAATGATTTGTAAGTTTGAAAATGTACTTTCAGCGAGCTCGATAGCTGCAGTCGCTTACGTGCGGCCAGTATCCAGTAATCGGGAGATAGTGGGTTCAAATCCCACTGTCGGCAGCCCTGAAGAGGGCTTTCCATGGTTCCCCGTTTTCACAACAGGCAAATTCTGGGGCTGTACCTTAAGGCCACGGCAGCTTCATTCGCATTCCTAGGCCTTTCTTATCCCATCGTCGCAATAAGACCTATCTGTGTCGGTGCGACGTAAAGCAAATAGCAAAAAATATACTTCTGGGATATTATTTGAAAACAAAGTCTAGAAGATCGTAAATAGCTGAAAGGAAGTCGCATTCAGACCAACTAGTAATAACCATTGTTACTGCAATTCTACCAATGTCGTGATTGTTTCACGTACGGTTCAAAACTAAAAATGGAATTAATAAAATTCAGACAAGTTTATAAAAAGCCTATTTGGGATCACAGTATTTAACGTAAAACAAAATAATTAAAAGAGTGTTGCTATGATTCATACATCATATGCAATCAACTCTCTCTTATTTTTCCGCTTTTCTTCTACGATTCTGCTTTCAAATCAACGAGTTACAGGTCGGTAAAGATGTGCGGGTGGGGCTCATCAGTGCCCAATCGGAGTAAAGCTCTTTTGAACTGCTGGCGCGATGTAAGGCGAAGCGGGTGAGAGAGAGAGAGAGAGAGAGAGGGAGAGAGAGGGAGTACCGTTGAGTGCAGTGAACCTGGCACCGTGAGTTTTGTACGGGTCGTTTCGATGTAAGCTTCTACCGTAGTGAATATTCACCTTAAAAAGGTGCGTACACACTTGCGAGCATCTTGCAAGGCGAGCGGCTCATGAGCTGCTCATGGAAAACATTAAATGTCCGTGCGGCTCGCGAGCACTGCTTGAGCCGTTTGCTCGCCATTTGCGAGCAGGATCAGTCTGTGAATTCCATGCAAAGATGTCTGCCATTACCAGAATAACTTCCGGGTCGTCAAATGAAGTTGCCGTACTTTTTCGTAGGTGATCGTGCATTTGCACTCAGCGAAAATGTTGTGAAACCATACCCGGGAGATCATGCCTCTGGAGCCTACAAGAGAATCTGTAACTATCGATTGACCAGAGCTCGACGAGTAGTGGAAGATACCTTTGGTATTTCAAGTTCAGTGTTTCGAGTTTTAAGAAAACCAATTATTTTGGAGCCCCCCAAAGCCGAAATCATTGTTTTGTCTGTAGAAGTTTTGCATAATTACCTGAGGAATCATTCATCTAACTTATACGCACCACCCGGTTCACTAGACCTTGATGCGAACGAAGAGATTATTGAAGGAACATTGAGACACAATGAAGAGATGACTTCCATGAAACAGCTACGAAATATTCCTAGGAGATCTTCTGCTTACGTAAGCAAAATTAGAGATGATATGGCTGACTATTGCACGAAAGAAGGAGCTCTGCCATGGCAAAATACGTACGCTTAAAAAAGATAAAGAAAAGGGAAATTACTCTCTGTGTTCAGCGTCTGTCTTGGTTTATATCTTTCATTGAGGAACCCCAAAGCTTCATACGCAAATCATCGGCTTTTGTAAATTTCCGTAGCTCCTTTAAAGCAAAAGAATTAATTGTACCAAATGTGTATAATTGAATACGGTATTGTATATAGGTACTACCTATTGAATTGCAACCTTTGTTCACTTTTGATATTTATTGGTTATTATATCATTACTTATTTACTACAATTGTTGCGTTAAAAAGATAAGAAAAGAATACAGCAAGTACAACAAGGAAGTTCAAACTTCATTTTAATTAAACACGAGAACTTGCCTTTTCCAGTAGTAAGACTGCTTTTCTCTTTGCTCCTTTCCCTCCGGTGTGATCTCAACAAAGAAATAATTTTCTTCTTACATTCATCCACGGGTCTTCCAATTGTTTTACCAATATCCCGCCATGCATCCTCTTTCACATTCTTTGTCAAGTGATCGCCATTTTTCAGGTCCCATAAAACAGAATGTGTCCGATAAATGTCTATTAGCGTAAGCACATCTTCATCCGACCAGGCCGTCATGCTCGTGCGATGCTCACTTTAGCCGTACACACTTGCGAGCACGTTTTTTGGCCGTCCATATTGAGCGCGAGCATCCCTTTGTGCTCGCCTAGAAAACCGACTCCAGTCGGCTCGCAGTGAACGGCTCACAACATGTTACCTTTCCACTCAGTACCCCGCGCACACTTGCGAGCATGGTAGTGTGAGCGGCTCATGAGCCGCTCGGCTCGCAGTGAACGGCTCATGAGCCGCTCGGCTCGCAGTGAACGGCTCACAACATGTTACCTTTCCACTCAGTACCCCGCACACACTTGCGAGCATGGTAGTGTGAGCGGCTCATGAGCCGCTCGGCTCGCAAGTGTGTACGCATCTTAAAAGGTGTACATTATTTTGCGGAGTAGGCCTACTTCACAGTGAGAAATTCTCAGGCATTACCTCTTCTTCAGTTATCATTAATAATCAACTTAAAGGTCTTATTTCTGGACTTACCGTCGACCAATCTGATGACTGTTGCGTAATAAAACCATAGTGATATCGAGCAAATCGTTTGGGGTAAAGGGTAAATAAAAATATCAAATTATTTCATTTCTCAAAATGCGTCGTATAACAATACGTGGAAATAAAAAACTATTTATAAACAATAAATTAAACGTTCGATAAGTATATTGTAGGACAAATAAGTCTGTATTCACATGAATAGGACACAATTTTGGTAGGAATATATCAATTAGTTACTTAGTTAACATTTATATTGAATTAGTTCTTGGCAGGAACATCCGAAACCAGCGTATCACACGTACGTTTGCTTGTTACTGTATGTTGAGTAGTCATACCGAAACCTGTTTGGATCATTAAAAGCACAACCATCAGGTAGTTTCAACCTGCTTTCCTCACCGAGCCAGAAGTAGCTATTTCATATTAGTCTATCGAGCCCCCTGAAATGTACACACTAACCGACTCTATAAGCAACATTTTCACACCGTTCATATCAGTGATTGGCTACAAATGGAATTTCATCACCGAAATCCCTATTACGTCAGTCATTTTCATGTTGTCAAAGTCAAGGGAAGACTGAGACAGGCTCAATTTGTTCTAGCCTATATCAAAAGGTATAATGAACTGTAAACACTACAACTTGCCAACAAAGGCATCACTTGTTATTAGATTACACTAAAATGTAAATAGTTTGTACCAAGCTTGATAGCTGCAGTCGCTGAATTGCGGCCAGTATCCAGTATTCAGAAGATAGTGGGTTCGAACTCCACTGTCAGCAGACCTGAAGATGGTTTACCGTGGTTTCCCATTTTCACACCAGGCAAATGTACCTTAATTAAGGCCACGGCCGTTTCCTTCCTACTCCTATCACTTTCCTATCTCATCGTCGCCATAAGACCTATCTGTGTCGGTGCGACGTAAAGCAACTTGTAAAAAAATAGTGTGATGAATTTAAATAGTTCACCCTAGTAACGTAACGTTCTCTTAAACATATATGGTGGGAGTAGATAGCACCTCGTAAGCAGAATTGTACCGCTGCACTACGTGAACAGCCTCATTTGACCGAATACACCCGCATAGCGCAACAGCCCTAAACAGCCTTAGTCTACCAATCGACGGCTTCTCAAGCTTGCAAATTACGGGGTGTCGTGTAGTCAGCACGGTGAATACTCTCGGCCGTTATTCTTGGCTTTCCAGACCTGGATCGCTATCTCACCGTCAGATAGCTCCTTAATTGTAATCACGTAGGCTGATTGGACATCGAATCAACCATTCAGTCCAGGTAAAAGTCCCTGATCTGGCCGAGAATCGAACTATGGTCCTCCAGGTAAGACGCAGGCCCGTTACCCTTACACTGAGGAGCCGGATTTGACGGAATACCTATACTTTAAACATGCTACAATTTAAACTCGACTCCGAAATACTTTGCGTGATTTTCTCACGTTTATAACACTCTCAGACGTGACTTATTTTGTATGAGCTTTTGTGAGTTTTCCGTAAATGCCACCTCTATTGTGTGTATTTATGTTTGCTTTCGTTTGTGTGACTAACATACGGGGCTCATATTTCACAGCATATCGTGATAATAACAACCATCGTAAAGGAGGGCTATTTCCTTGACTTATATACGAGAATGCAAGGAATACAGCGGAACAAATATCTGTGCGATCCATTTGACATTCGTCCCTACCTGTTATATCTGTTCCTCTAATATTCCTCTACAGCCTTTTGATAAACGTTGAAAGGTGAAACGTGCCGAAGTACCATAATTTTTATCTCATTATCTGTTCTGATCAGAATTATGGAGAATATCGTGTAAGTAAGACATGCTCTCAGGAAACCCCTCAGGTGTGTATAAAAATGTTTCTCCATATGTAGATCTGAAACTTAGCTCATTCATTCTCTGATAACCAATCGATACGAGACTTACTACATCACTCAACTAATCTGATAGGCCTACTAGTAGTGGTTGAATTAACGATTTTGACTACTTAATATCCGGCAGTGTTCCCAGATGTGCAGTCGTTGGACATCAGACCACAATTTATCAGAGATGGTTAATTCATTGATTTGTTTTTCCACAATACCATTACCACACAAGTGTGGAACTGTAATGACTAAGGCCACGCTAGGAAGCCTCGTGGCTGATATGGCGTGTATCAAGTCTAAAACTGGGTTGACACGAACGCGGACCACTAGAGATTGCTGGTCACACGATTCTGGTGTATCATTTTAGCCAGTTAAACTTCGTCTGTCTGTTAAAAGTGCAGATACTGAAGCACTTCCCCAAACGAATAGTTGAGAACGGATCATTGAATATCCCTTATGTTTAGTTATACTGGTGGATGTCTGCCTCCTGTTATTTCTTGATCGATACAGTACTTTTGCTTCCATCTCTTGGCATAGGCCAGAGTAAAGTGTAGCTTCCACCGAAGTCCCAGTCAACATCCATGGCTGTGACAATATGGAAGTTGCTGGGGTATGGGTAGTGCTGAGTAATGACATTCAGAGCATGACTAGTGCATCTGAGTGTTATGAAAGGTGCAGCTCATAGGGTCAGTCGTGCTGCAATAGTACTTTCTGACCCAGTGAGGAAAGCAATGGCAAACTATCTCACTCCTCATCTTGCCTAGTACGCTTCGTTTTTATGCTGCCATTGGTTTTTGGGGTTTCCTTATAACCGCATAACCTTGGGTGGTGCTATTTGAGGATCCAGCCAGCCTCTGGGCTGATGACCAACAGACAGACACTGGTGGAGGAAGGGTGTGGACACAAATATTACCCAATGAAGCTTTTTCTTCGCGTAGTGCCTTAAAAATAACGGAGAGAGTTTTCAACTATCGACATTCACGCGCTAGGTAAATTGTGGAAAAGGCCTTCGGTATTCGGCCAATGTGATCTGTAAATTTCCGAAGTTACATAAATTTATGTCCAGGAAAGGTAAACAACAATGTGCACTCCACAACTGTCTTATGAAGAAAAAACCACAACATTACATACCATCAGGGTCAAGGATAAGGAGAATACGGAGGCAAAATTTGCGTTGTAGGGATCAGAAGGTCGATTCCCTCACATGGTCAACTTGAATCACCAAGAAAGCCAAAATATTATTTTGCTTTTTCAGAACGTAGCAGGCGAATTTATGTCGACTACTTCACGAATGAAGGAGTTCGTATTAAATGCAATATATTTCATAACGTTTAACTAATTCACATTTCATGCAGTCTCCTTCTTCTTTCCTTCTTCTTCTGCTTCTTATTCTTCTTCTTCTTTGTCTGTTCACCCTCCAGGGTTGGCTTTTCCCTCGGACTTAGCGAGGGATCCCACCTCTACCGCCTCTAGGGCAGCGTCCTGGAGCTTCAGACATCGGTTCGGGGGATACAACTGGGGAGAATTATCAGTACCTCGCTCAGGCGGCCTCACCTGCTATACTGAACAGGGGCCTTGTTGGGGGATGGGAAGATTGTAAGGAATAGACAAGGAAGAGGGAAGGAAGCGGCCGTGGCCTTAAGTTAGGTACCATCCCGGTATTTGCCTGGAGGAGAAGTGGGAAACCACGGAAAACCACTTCCAGGATGGCTGAGGTGGGAATCGAACCCACCTTTACTCAGTTGACCTCTCGAGGCTGAGTGGACCCCGTTCCAGCCCTCGTACCACTTTTCAAATTTCGTGGCAGAGCTGGGAATCGAACCCGGGCCTCCGGGGTGGCAGCTAATCACACTAACCACTACAACGCAGATTACACTAGACGATGGAATAGATGAGGAGGTCTTGTCACATGGCCGGCTAGATCATCTGACCTTACTCAACTACAGCAGACGTTTTCCTCTGCGGTTGTTGAAAAGAAAGAGCCCACGAACAGGAGCCAGTGAGCCCGAATCATTTACGGAGTCTCATCACTGATGACTGCAGGCAGGATGCACCACATATGTTACAGCAAGCAAGACTCTGACAGTTGCTGAACAACGGTCTTCAAAACGCAACTGAGTACAGTCCGCATACAAGCTCACGGGCCATTGGAAATGAACTGAACATCACTCATGTATCTGCACTGCGGATACCAACAAACAACTATACCAGGAACTTCACGGAGATAACTTTCCAAAACGCACAGAAATTTTGCAATGGATATTGCCAAAAGTTGAAGCGTTCGCGGATTTTTTAACGGACATTCTCTTTAGTGACGAAATCAGATTTAACAACTACGGAACTGTTAATCGTCTCACCATATATTATTGGAGCGTTGAAAATTCTCACTGGATTAGGAGATCTCAATTTCATATACGTTCATGTCAACGTGTGGTGCAGGATAATAGGTGCCAAGATAACTGGAGCATATTTCTTCGAGTGAAACCCCACAGGACGACGCTATCTACAGTTTATGCATGAATACTTCCCGCTGTCATTGAAGAATGCGCCCCTTATGACACGGTTAAGGATGTGGTTCCATTAGGGCTCTTGCACACGGATCGTTGGCATTAGACATACACTAGACGATGGAATAGATGAGGAAGTCTTGTCACATGGCCGGCTAGATCATCTGACCTTACTCAACTACAGCAGACGTTTTCCTCTGCGGTTGTTGAAAAGAAAGAGCCCATGAACAGGAGCCAGTGAGCCCGAATCATTTACGGAGTCTCATCACTGAAGACTGCAGGCACGATGCACCACATATGTTGCAGCAAGCAAGACTCTGACAGTTGCTGAACAACGCCGCAACACACAGATGGTCAGATATCTGTCATCCTGTGGGGTTGTCAGGCGTCCACGACCTTGTCCGACCCTCCTTGTGGACTGGCCTGTCCCATTGTAGCAATTCCACAGGCGCTGAATAACTGACGAAGAGACACTCAGATCCACAGCAACACGACGAAAAGTCCATCCTTCCTGGATGAAAGTGACGGCCCTTGCGACTTGAACCTCGTTAAGATGTCTCATGGGATGTGCTAGTTTACGTACAAAATGGTCAAATGGCCACAGTAGTCTGTGTACATCACAACGACACAGAGACGCAGTGTTATTCACTTCGTTTTGAGGGGTCACCTGACAGTTCAATGCATGGTTACGCCTACAGATAGAGTATAACTTCGATTTGACGTATCCTGAGTAGCTAAAGTCTCATGGTATGCTGTACGACCATTGGAACCCCATCTACCACATTAAGTTTCACATACCAGACGTTACAAAACATGTTCCCCTAATTTTTTGAACTGTATTTATACAGCCACTGAGAGCGAGCAAGGAGAATGAGACAACACTGGTGGCCGCAGCAGCGAGCCGGCGGGCCGGCTTGAGGACCGGATCGCTTTTCTACTACTCCACGAGGACTGTCACTGAGTAAGCTGGCATGCTATTGGTCAAGAGCCATCTGTTATTGGTCACACCAGAGGGGGCTGTCGACACTTTTAAATCTGGTTACCGTCGGGAGGTGGCACTGCTTAACGTTTGAGTCGCAGGTCGTTAACGAGGAAACTGAGAGAACTATACAATGCGGAATATCATACCCGCCATTAGTAAAACAGGCAACCCCTATTTAGCAGCAACGATGGTCAAGGCCAGTCGAGTGTCACAGACGCTTCCGTGTCCGTGCAGGAAAACACTACACCACACGACGTAGCAATTGAACAAGTTCTTAACTCGACATCAGGAACTAACTTGCCAATAACTTGCAGCACAAGCACTAACGAAATAGATAACCGTAAAAATTAAAAAAAATTAAAACAGAGGACGTACAAGAAATGACGATCAGTCCCTCAGCTGAGGACTTTGACACGTCATCAGCTGTGGAAAGTTTGACACAACAGAGCAATAAAAACGGAGTAAAATACTTAAAACAGCGAAGACTGCAGTCGGTATCAAAAAATTTCCTTCTTCTTCTTCTTATTCTGCTTCAAGTGCCATCTCCCGTCAGAGGATTGGCTACCATCATAGACATTGTTGCTTTAGAGGCTGCAGCGCGAAAGAGCTCAATAGTGGAACAGTTGATCCAAGTTTTCACATTTTCAATCCAAGAAATGCATCTTCTTCCTAGTCTTCTTTCACCTTGTATCTTCCCTTAAACGACCATGAATATTTCCCTCCTCTCATCGTATGACCGAGATACTGGAATATTCTGATTTTCACAGAATTTAATATTTCATTTCTCTTTCCCATTCGCCTCATTACCCCATCGTTTGTGACCTTATCTGCCTCGGGAGGTCAACTCAGTAGAGGTGGGTCCGATTCCCACCTTCGCCATCCTCGAAGTGGTTTTCAGTGGTTTGCCAATTCTCCTCCAGACAAATGCCTGGAAGGTACCTAACTTAAGGCCATGGCCCCTTCTTTTCCTCTTCCTTGTCTAACCATTCCCCCACAAGGCATAGCAGGTGAGGCCGCCTGGGTGAGGTACTGGTCCTCTTCCACAGTTTTATCCCCGTTCCAACGTCTCACGCTCCAGGACACTGCACTTGAGGCGGTAGAAGTGGGATCCCTCATTGAGTCCGAGGGAAAAACCGGTCCTGGAGGGTAAAGAGATTAAGAAAGTCACGCCATGTAAATAAATGCACGATAATAATAATAATAATAATAATAATAATAATAATAATAATAATAATAATAATAATAATAATAATAATAATAATAATAATAATTGTACCGGCTGGTACACCTCTACACCGCACATTTGAATTTTCTGCCTTAAAGTACTCCTCTACCGGAGAAACTGTGAACTTAAAACTGGATCTATTTAAAACTTTCCTTTGAAGATGTCACTGTGTGAATTTCGACGTGTGTTCGTTCAATATTTATCAAGAAGTTTGGACATTCTCTCCTAGATGTCACTGCCTAAGAACTGTGATCATGCACCCTGGTGCGAAGTGAAGGAACTTTCTTGAAGAAATTTTGTACTCATAAATTTTGTCCTTGCTAAATTTCGTTTTATCATTTATGGGATGGCAAGTTTAATCTTTCTTTCCGCCAGTTTTGAACTTAGCCAATCCAGAATTTCTGTAATTAATTTCCCACCAATCATAGGTTTCTTCTTCGATTTTGTGTGTAACTGTGTACTGCAACCAATAAAAGTCTGTGGGTGTGTCTTAATTATTCATGAAAGGTCTCGAATCTTCCCCGAAGGTATAAAAACTGCTGATTTTCTTGTCTCTCGGCCACTTCATTAGCATCTAACTTAGTGTATGGACATGTAGCATGAGGCGGGAAGCGCCTCTTTCTTCAGACAGCAGTTCTTCTGTAAGGTAATGGCCGCTTAACATCTTTATTGCTTGCTAGCTCAGAAGTTTAACCCGCGGGGAAGGTCTGAAACCTTTACCATGTAACCTATCTCTATAAACATGTAAATTTCCTCCAGTTTATGTAAAAGCTTCATTTATCTTTAACTGTAAATCGGGCATAGAGAGTGCTTTACGCTCTCGAGCTCCCCTTCATTTTGATTTGAGGTGACCACGTTTTCATAACCGATTCCCGACTCTTCCTTAATGTGTTAAATTTAATCTGTATACGAGTCACCTCCATAGTTTGGGAATAGCCCTTGTTTCTTCGGCCTAGTGCCTTTTAGGTTTTAAAATGTGTGTTTAGGAGTGCAAGTACTCGCCTCTATTCCTTTGGTATTGCGGGCCATTCACTTAACCTGTTCTTTTTCTGCTAAGGCCCAGTAGATTGGGTACAAGATACCCCCGTTTCAGTGGTATAATTTGAGCCTTGCTGGCAATTTAGTGTAAAGGCTGGTATTGCCTTTAATAGGCTTGGAAAACTGAGAGCGGGTCAGCTCTTGGAAATTTGCCTCAAGGAGGCTTGACATTGCTAGGTGGGAGCAAGTGCTCCATGTTATTAGGGGATTTCTGCCCTTTAGTAAATATGTGTTTGTGAGCTGAGAGCTCAGAAATTGTAAGACATGGAGCTTGAAGCCCAGATTGTTTAATTGTCTCTAAATCTTGGCTTTTCCTGGGTTTGTACCTGAGTATCGGTAATTTGTTGACTTGTTGTTATTTGTCAGATTTTGAAATTCTATGTGAAAATTGTTAAGTTTTGCTATTTTCGAAAATATAACCTTTAATGAAATTTTAATTCGTATCTCGGCTTTGTAGTTAGACCCATTCACCCCGGAACCTTCTTTCACCTCTGTTGTTCCACAGAAACCTCGGAACAAAAATAATAATAATCTTCAACATAATAATATTCGAAAGTTCTAGCTGTATTCATCGAAGTTGAATTTAAAATTGTGTTTGTCTGTAAGTAACTTATTTTGCAGACTTTTTAAACGAGTATGTGTGTCCGTAATTAGATTATTTTCCTGAGTTTTAAAACAAATGTGAGTAACTGTATTTAACATATTTTGCTCAGTTTGTAACAAAAAAGATATGTGTACATATAATTAATTTACTTTACCGAGTTTGTAAGCAAATATGTATATCCGTAAATCATTTATTTTGCTGTGTTTGTGAAAAAGAATCTGTCAGCCAACTTCGAATCTGTCAACCAAAATGTCTGAACTCTAAGATAGTGTAAGAAATTACAACAAGCATTACATCATTTTCAGTTTCATTGAATTTCCCAAAACAATATTTAAAAAAAAAATTTAATATTCACTATCTTGTTGCTCAATACCAAAATGTTTAAGAGAGAGCTAAAAGTGTTGGTCAAAGATTGCGTTTGAAAGTTAGGGATCAAATAAACAAATCCTTTCCGTCCACCAATTTCCTTCGGCGTCAGTGTGGCGTACTGAAATGTCGTCAATGTGAATTTATTCAGTCTGGAATCACTAACTTGCTTGGTGCATACCGCTATTCTCTTGCCTTTCCCAGAGTGAGTTGTCTTAATTTGTCCATTTAATTCGTCAGAAATTTCTAGCTCAGCTAATGACGAAACTTCAGGATACCCTGGACAGCTAAACTGAGTAAAATAATTTCGTTACCCATCTCAGATACTATTTCGTTCTAACGAGTCGGAAAGTAAAGTCAATTACGTATCACACTACTGTATGGTTAATATAACTCAAGTCCTGAAGTAAATCAGTGTTCTTGGTCTATTGAAAAAAATATTATAAAACAAACCTTGTATACACGCTTCCTTAAAAAAAAAATATGATAGAATACGTAAAGGTCTTTTCTCCTTATTCCTGTACCTTTGACTTACTCAGTGAAGAATGGTTTTAAAATGGCAATCGCAATGAGTGCGTCCAATTTAAAAAATTTAAATATATTTCCCTTCATTTTTAATATACCTTCATCTGTGAATTTTTCGTGGGGCCGGACCGAGTAGCTCAGGTGGTAGTGTGTTGGTCTTCTGAGCTCAAGTTGGTGGGTATGATCCCAGCACAGTCGGGTGGTATTTGAAGGTGCTCGAAAATTCAGCCTCATGTCCGTGAATTTACGTTAAACAACTCTTGCAGGACAAAATTCAGGCACCCCGGCGTCTCCAAAATACGTAGAAGTAGTCAGTGGGACTAAAAAACCAATAACATAACATTATTATTATTATTATTATTATTATTATTATTATTATTATTATTATTATTATTATTATTATTATTATTCGTGGAGAGCTTTAGCTCCTTCAAACGTTCCACATTTATAGTTTTCTAGAGATGAACTTCTGCTCTCCACAAACATAATTCCGAACTGTACCTCGTTCACCTGCGACTTCAGTTATGTACGATTGAGTATACCAATGGTCTCCGCTCTCTATATTGCACTCGACCAGTCGTATACAGCCCCGTCCGTTACAGCTATTGGTTCGGTTAATTTAGTGTTCGCTTCAAATTAGCCGTGAATCCCGTCGGTATATGCAACTCCCATTGACATGTATATTTCATCTTGGAACTCCCAATTGTGAATAACAACACACAGGTGCAGTGACAGTTCACTAAGTTCTCCCACCACGGTCAATACTGACGTGCATAATCATTGTCATGGATGTGGAGCAAGATTAGTAATTAAGTATGGCATTTTTCGCTCATAAGGTTTTATAATAACTTCTTCACCTCCCACTTGTACCATTTATATTGCTAAACGAAGCATAGCAACTTGAATTTAACTTTATTTTACCTTTTAAATTGAATACTTTAACTGATTAAAGTTATCCAGTTTTATTAAGGTTATCGTTGTTTGTTTTAAATAAATTAATAATGTAACGTTTAGCTTTCACTAGTACAATTGAGGAAATGAAGTTTACGTGAAATGTACAGTATATGTATTTATTTCTTTATAAATATTTTCAATTGCGTGAGAAATATCTTGACTTCCTCTAAGGAATAAATTGCATTAAATCGTTATAGAACTCTACGCAAACTTTCTCGACTACTCTCATTGTCGAGTTAACCCACGAACTACTGTAATATCTATCTATCTATCTATCTATCTATCTATCTATCTATCTATCTATCTATCTATCTATCTATCTATCTATCTATCTATCTATCTATATATCTATCTATATAATTACATGTCCTGACTAACTGACTGACTGACAGACTGACTGACTGACTGACTGACTGACTGACTGACTGACTGACTGACACATCATTGCCGAGCCAAAACAACTCGATATTAAGAAATGAAATTTTGAAAATAGGTTCATATTAGAGTGTAGGTGATCACTAAGGGAGGATTTTTAGGTATTTCGTCGCTAAAGGAATGAAAAGAGGGGTGAATTGTTTAAATGAGTATATCTATATCTCAAATATAAATGTTTACAGACGTAAGAATTGGTATGGTATTTCGAATCTCCTTTTAAATATAAAGACGTATTTTTTGCTATTGAATATCCCATTAAGGGGGTGCAAAAAGTGAAAAGAGGAGTAAAATACCTCTAATGAGAATACATATCGTCCTTTAAGAATTAATACCGCGTATCTGACAATGCACTTCCTATCCATTATGTTCCTTAGGACTGGTGACGCCTCCCAGCCACTTGTGGATATGCAGAACATCAGAGCAATTTACGATGTATTCATTTTCCTATACAGCGGTATAAAGGAAACTGAGCCTTGAATACATTATACTGTATGAGTGCGCGTATACGTCATGCAAACATCAGGTGCGGTTCGGTACGGTAAGGTTCAGTTTCCTTTGCACGACAGTATAGGAAAATGAACTTAACATACATTGTTCTGATGGACTGCATATTCGTATGTGACTGGAAGGCGTTACCAGTCCTAAGGAACATAATGGACAGGAAGAGCATTGTCAGATATGCGGTATTAATACTTGGGGGATGATATATCTCAAAAATTGAAGATGTTACAGACATGAAACTCGTGTATGGAATCTCCTTTAAAATTAAGGAAACACATATTTTTGGGTTTTATGGAAAATTCAATTAATGGGGGGTGAAGAGGATTGACGAGTGAGGTGAATTTTTGAAAAGACAATATCTACAGCGTGTCTCAGAAACGTAATATCGTCGTCGCGGGACGAAACCTCCTATCTCTTAATATTTTTGGAGGTATACTGACCCGCAGCACGTAAATTATGAAGAGCGAGAATGCCTTGAAAACTGTCACACAATATTGCACCTTAGATGACAGAACCTTACCGACCAAAGTTCTAAGCTAAAATATTTCACATAGGAGGTTTTGTCCCGGCAACGACGATATGTTACAGACGTGAAAATTCGATTTTGGGATATCCTGTAAAAGAAAAGAAACACAGTAATTTGTTTTCGGAAAATCCACTTCAGGCAAACTGAAAAAGGGGGTGTATTTTCAAAATGAGCACATCTACAGTAGGGCCTATTTCTAAAACCCTTAACCTGTAACGGGTGTGAATATTGGTATTTCATTCTCTTTTTAAAAATAATGAAACTTTCTTTTTTTTTTGTTTTTGAAAAATCTCTTATTGGGGCCGGGTAAGGATTGAAAAGGGGGTTGAACTCTTTTTATTAGGATAGTGATATCTCAAAAAATGAAGACATTTCAGACGTGAAAATTTATATTTAGACTCTCCTTTAAAAATAAATATATTTAGTATTTGTTTTCGGAAAAAATAGTAAAGTTACAAACGTGAAAATTGGTACATGGAATCCCCTTTAAAGTAAAGTAATACGCATTTCGTGGAGAATATCAACTTCGGAGGGAGGGAGGGTAGGGTTAAAAAGGAGATGAATTTCCTTTATTAGCATACATATATCTCAAAAACTGAAGATGTTACAGTCGTGATAGTTCGTATTTGGTATTTGGAAGTAAAGAAATACGTTCCATTTTTCGGAAAATTCACTTAAGGACGAGGGTGAAAGGAAGTGATAAAAATCAATTCTTTTGATGCTTGCTGTTTAAAGGGGCCTAACATCCAAGGTCATCGGCCCCTCAATTCTTTTTATAGGGATACTTATATCTCAAAACTGAAGGTTACAGACGTGAAAATTGGTATCTGGAACCTCCTTTAAAAATCAAGGAACACGCATGTTTTGAGGGGTAGCGGGTGGAAAAGGAGCTGAATTCTTTTTATGAGGGTATATATATGCCAAAATCTGGATATGTTACAGACATTAAAATTGGTATTTGGAATCTTCTTTGAATGTAACGGGAAACGTATTATTTGTTTTCTAAAATCCACTTACGGGGGGATGGTCATCTTATTCACAAAAATCAAAACTACAAACGTTGTTTACTGAGAGTTTCTGGGGTAAATGAAACTCAATTTTTCGGAGGATTTTAAACTTTAGGGGTTTCGGATAATGCCTTAATACTGTAGAGAGGAAGGATTACTTTTATGAAATTACGAAATCCACGCGAGCGAAGCCGCGGGTAACTGCTCGTACAGAGTATAAGCCTACTACTGTGTATATATCAGGAGTGCTAACGACCGTTTAATAACAGCATTTTTATTCAATAAATGTGGCTGTGAGAAATATCTTTGAATAGTTGTGTTGTTGTTTTCAGAATGCGGATATAGGACAGAGGGAAATCATTGAAGATGTTTTTTCTTACGATTATCAACTATATGTAACGTATGGCAATCATTTTGTTTGTAAATTGATAGTAATATATGAGACAAGCTCTTTCATTCATTTTACGACTAGCTGTACGCAGAAGTAACCGCATTCAGGTAAAATTATTTGCAAAAAATCTCCAGTAACGCTACGTAACGTACTTTTCAATGGATTCACCCGCCCATAAATAGCTTTGAAATACCCACGCCTGTTTCAGTTGTGGGAAGTTTAACATGTTATTCAGGTTCACATCGATCAGGTGAACATGAAGGGACGCTGTGGATTACTTTTGTTGAATGCCAAGGGGGTGAGATGCTCCTTCGCTCATGCTGAGAGCACACTCAATTTTCTTCATTACTCTGTGTCACGTGGCTTCCGGAAAAGTATCATTGGAAGCATTTACAATCTCTGTGGGTAACACTGTGGCCAACCAAGGGTGATTAATTACCGTGATCAGGGACTGCTAGTAAGAATTATCAGTGATAAGAGGATGGTAATTCTGGCTCGTGTCACAGCCACATTCAATGACGGAGGTACCACGTGTAACTCCATGTGTCCTACGCAGGATTTTAAAGTTGTACTGAAGTAGAAAATCAACCAGTGAGCCTTTCCTTACAGTACAACATCGGGAATATTGCCGCGCTCAGGCTCATGAGGCCTCCAATTGGGTTCTTGAGGATTGTAGATATGTAGCAGGAGTCAAGGTAGAATTTGTTTCGGGCTGGTAGAAACCCCATGAGGCTATGGAACTCAGTTGCCAACAACTCACCGCACAGGCTTACAAAAGTCTCACGCTGGTGTGGAATATATTCGTATGATACTGGAAGGTTCTACTGATCAGTCAGTAGCAGGAGGAAGTCCAGCCGATTGAGGTCCGAATTTATTCCGAACTTATTTGACCCCTGTGACTGAATATTTATTACCTTAGTTCTAATGTAAGGGATGACGGTCCATAAGGCTCAGAACATTGGAATATTTACGGTTTTTTATTTATTTCCTAACTTAAAAATTGGTTTAGTATGGCCAAACTGACAACTGAATACAACATTTCAGGGGCATCCTAAGTTTTTCTTTGTGTAGTACGTTTTGAAACGGTCTTCCAAATGAAGAGGAACAATGCACTTCTTGCACTGGAGTATAAATCTTTCTTTGTGCTCCGGTAATCATTTCGGTTAGGTTTCATACTCTGTGCCATTATTATGATGAGGGCGAAATAGTCCTTCATTTAATGTACTGATACACTTTTCTATGTATTACAACAATCCCCGCCAGCCAGAAATGCATGGTGTGGATATTTATTAGTTTCGCTTACGATCTCCATCCAGATATCATGGCCCAAGAATTGACTAAATACATCTAACTCTGTTCAAGATTCAATCAGTTGTCGAAAAATCAATGGATTAACTCTGCATTGACTGCTGAAATGGAATTTTACTGGATTATTTGGCTCGTGAGTCTAGGCCCAATTACCCGCACATACATCGCTTTCGTTTGCACACTCCTCACTATCCTCACTGCTTTCATTCAAATTGTCATCAACATTACCTTCACTGAATTCATCATCATTTATATCTCAGTCACCTTCAATTAGAACTTCATTCCGCCACTCATAATATTCACCAGATTCGATAGACGGTTTTGCGTTCAGGCCTTGGTGACGCCATGATCACAATATGAACAAACCACACGCGAACCTGAAAAGATATCCACCGAAGATAAAGTACTTACGTAAAATAATCGATAGTGGTCAAAGAACTTCCGAACACTTCAATACACACTACAGATATTCATTATCAGCACTATCTATATTTATGAACCAGAAATTCGATATTTAAATGCCGAGCGGGCAGCGCCCGTCTTCGTCATTAGGGCAACTAGGGGCCGAGGAGAGGCAGTGCCGTCTTTGGTCATTACGGCAGCTAGGAGTCGAGGAGAGGCAGTGCCGTCTTTGGACATTACGGCAGCTAGGAGTCGAGGAGAGGCAGCGCCCGTCTTTAGTCATTACGGCAGCTAGGAGTCGAGGAGAGGCAGCGCCCGTCTTTGGTCATTACGGCAGCTAGGAGTCGAGGAGAGGCAGTGCCGTCTTTGGTCATTACGGCAGCTAGGAGTCGAGGAGAGGCAGTGCCGTCTTTGGTCATTACGGCAGCTAGGAGTCGAGGAGAGGCAGTGCCGTCTTTGGTCATTACGGCAGCTGGGAGTCGAGGAGAGGCAGCGCCCGTCTTTGGTCATTACGGCAACTAGGAGTCGAGGAGAGGCAGTGCCGTCTTTGGTCATTACGGCAGCTAGGAGTCGAGGAGAGGCAGTGCCGTCTTTGGTCATTACGGCAGCTAGGAGTCGAGGAGAGGCAGTGCCGTCTTTGGTCATTACGGCAGCTAGGAGTCGAGGAGAGGCAGCGCCCGTCTTTGGTCATTACGGCAACTAGGAGTCGAGGAGAGGCAGTGCCGTCTTTGGTCATTACGGCAGCTAGGAGTCGAGGAGAGGCAGTGCCGTCTTTGGTCATTACGGCAGCTAGGAGTCGAGGAGAGGCAGCGCCCGTCTTTGGTCATTACGGCAACTAGGAGTCGAGGAGAGGCAGTGCCGTCTTTGGTCATTACGGCAACTAGGAGCCGAGGAGAGGCAGTGCCGTCTTTCGTCATTACGGCAACTAGGAACTGAGGAGAGGCAGTGTCCATCTTTCGTCATTACGGCAACTAGGAACTGAGGAGAGACAGCGTCCGTCTTTGGTCATTACGGCTACTAGGAGCCGAGGAGAGGCAGTGCCTGTCTTTGGTCATTACGGCAAATAGGAGCCGAGGAGAGCAGTGCCCGTCTTTAGTCATTACGGCAACTAGAAGCCGAGTAGAGGCAGTGCCCGTCTTTAGTCATTACGGTTACTAGGAGCCGAGGAGAGGCAGTGCCTGTCTTTGGTCATTACGGCAAATAGGAGCCGAGGAGAGCAGTGCCCGTCTTTAGTCATTACGGCAACTAGAAGCCGAGGAGAGGCAGTGTCCATCTTTCGTCATTATGGCAACTAGGAACCGAGGAGAGGCATTGCCCGTCTTTCATATCCAATCGGCTTGTTCATAGCCAAGATCCTTATAATATTTTCTCGTAAAATAATAGAGGCTTATTTGTTAGAAAAAAGAAGCATTCGAACTGGTAGATAAGTTACCGAATTCCTGAGACCCCAGTAACGGGTGTAAATATATGAAGTCCAAAAATGTTGAAAATAATGGATATGGAAGTGTAAAAAGTACATGTTTTTTTCTTCAGCTAGAGCAAATGATTCAACAGGTAAATCAAATATTGTGTGTATTTATTAATGAATGTATTGTCCGGCTCTATGGCTAAATGGTTAGCGTGCTGGCCTTTGGTCACAAAGGCTTCAATTTCAATTTAAACAATAATTGGTTAATTTCGCTCGTACGGGGGCAGGGTGTATATGTCGTCTTCATCATCATTTCATACTCATCACGACGTGCAGGTCGCCTACGGGAGTGAAATCAAAGACCTGCATCTGGCGAGCCGAATTTGTCCTCGGACGCTCCCGGCACTAAAAGCCATACGCCATTTCTATTAATTACTTATTTTTTTATAGTGGGACTAAATCTATGAAACCTTGTATTCTGTCCGACCGTACATTCACCTTGATTTGAAATATGTTAAATTATTTTACTTACAATTATAACGTACAACAAGGTTCGTATAACTTATAGTGATGTTATAACAAACGTTGAAATTGTAACTAGCTGGTCTGAGTGTCTCAGACGGTTGAGGCGCTGGCCTTCCGACCCCAACTTCGCAGGTTCGATCCTGGCTCAGTCCGGAGGTATTTGAAGGTGCTCAAATACGTCAGACTCGTATCGGTAGATTTACTGGCACGTAAGAGAACTCCTGCAGGAATAAATTCTGCCTCCACGGCGTCTCCGAAAACCGTAAAAGTAGTTAGTTTGTGAGACTTTCCTAACTGTCTGACTAACTTTGGAAACATATATAAATCTGGATTTAAATTGAAAAATCTGAAATATCTGCATTTAAAATGAAAAATCGGAATATCTGCATATAACACGAAAATTATGAAAATTAATATTCATTAAATAAAATACACACTCGTCGGACCTTTTACTCACACTTACTTGTTACCTGCTTACTTACACATACGTTATTTGAAGGGCGCCAGCTACCACTCAGTGCAGCAATAATATAATGAGACTCTTGACTATCTCTAGGGTGTGTGGTAATAAGCTTACTTTTGACAACATACCATATACGTTCTGGGAAAAGGAGATTGGCGATCGGTTTCCCCATTAATTTTGAGGTTAAGATATTTTACTGTCATTGAAATAAAACTATGAATTCGTTTGATAGAACAAAATATATTCTTTAAATAATATATAAAAAATCGTGAGTCTTGTTGCGATAAAACAGATGAGAATATGAAATTATGACATTGCAACTGAAAGAAACTAGGCATGAATTTGAATTCTTCTTGACCGGACATTTAACAATTTATACGAAATACTTCCCTCACTGATTCACTTGACTGTACCTTCAACACTTTTAGTGTAATTACGACGTAATCCTTTGATCTGGTGTTTACTGTAGATGTGTCACGCCTAACTTGGTGATACATCCTTGTGACTGCTTCTTCTCCATATCATCTGACTTCTTTGTAAGTCAATATGGTATTACCTCACAGCAGGTGGTATCCCTCTCTGAATCCATGGTAAGCCCTTGCGTCCGTGTCTTCAACTAAGTGACCGACCAACCTTTGGCCTCACTCTCTCAATGACCAATGATTAATGGCTCACTGAGACTTCTCCATCTCTCGTTCACACTCGTTGACTGACCGACTGAGGCCTTTTCATCTAGTAGACTTCTTCACTGTTCAGCTTCCGTTTAAATAATGACTGACGCTACAATATACATCCACCTTTTATAGACGTTGGTTGACACAGCTACGTAATCTCCAGAAATAACAATGACATACTCACACAACGCCTGAAACCGTTGCATGTAATGGTGAAATCTCCCGGGGCTCCCTAAGAAACTCAAAGGAACAGAGCTCACTGCTAAGTGAGCACGATGACGTAGCCATGACGTGGCGATGACTTGGCGGAAATGGCAGCAGTATAGCAATATAACAACGCCACATCCACATCTGATACATCGAAACTCTCACTGTACAGGTATTTAATGTTAATCTACATATACGTATATATGCATACATTCAATTACAAATATGCAAGCGACAAGCAATGCATAATCGAATTGAATAATAATTATAACAAAATAATAGTAATCTCATAGATAAAATAATAATAATACGGACATAATAATAATAAAAATAATAATAATAATAATACAGATAAAATAATAAAAATACAGATATCATCTTGTAACGGGATTTGAACCGTTACAATTGACATAAAGCCAATAACATTATTATTATTATTATTATTATTATTATTATTATTATTATTATTATTATTATTATTATTATTATTATTGAAATTTTAATTACTTAAACATCCTAATAATTTCAACAGGGTCACTGACTATCAATGCAGTAAAACGAGGTTGCCAGCCATTAACGATTTACGTAGGTAGCTCTCTTCGCTGTCCCTTCATTATTGTTATTTCGTTTGGGTGTTTTCCAAATTCGTACATTCCTCATTACCAGATGGTTCATTCCATGCTATGTGTTAAGTTTCATCCTTTCATAACGCGTGTACACTGGTTAGCACCCCTTCGCTCGTGGACAGTCTCGCACATATTATCCTCTATTTCTCTCCACACTTTCTTTCCGTTCTTCAGCTCTCTCCTCTTCATCTATCCTGGGTGTCTTTCGTTGCATTTTATTTTATTATTTCTATTCATTTCTTCTACCACACTCGTCCTCGAGTCGTCTAATGACCCTTCTCTTACTTTGCACGCAAACACGGTAGAACAACGAACATCTTGGTGGTGTCGCCAGCTCTCGCTTGGAACGCTAGCACTGTACCAGCATACAGCGAGCCATCTGGTGACGACAACGGTAAACCATTCTTTAGTTCAAACCATCATTATTAGAGAAGTCCTCATCGTGAACAGTCTCTGAAAACGCGAATTAAAGTTCTATGGGAAACGTAAAAATTTTCACCTTGTTTTCTTCACACGACATAAGCCCAGCAGCCTATATCATGTCTAACAATAATCAAGATCACTGCAGTAGCCTTTAAACTGGTCTATGTTCAACGTGGAGACCTCCGCAATTAAGGATTTTGTTTGTAGCCGGAGTTACGGGCAAAAGGAGCATCAGTACTTTTAAGAAAACGGCAAATAACATATTAGTACAAATTTGAAATCGAGACATGGCTCCACGACTTAAGATATCGTGATGGTACATATCACATCCCAACGCTGGATTTATTACAGCATATTATTATTATGATCATTCCTATTATTATTATTATTATTATTATTATTATTATTATTATTATTATTATTGTTATTGTTCTTGTTGTTGTTGTTACGAGGTATCTGTGGAACGGCAGAGGTGAAAGAAGGTGCGGGCTTGAATAGGTCTCAACTACCAAATTAAAGTTAATTTAAAACTTTAACAAAGGTTATATTTTCTTTTCAAAATCAACAAATAACAAAGTATAACAGGTACCAAGTAGCAGATCAACAAATTAAGAAATTACAGATTACAGTTCGTTACAAGTTTTGGGCTTCGAGCCCCACAATTACAATCCTTGAGCTATGAGCCCAACTTTACCAATGTACCCAGTTCACACAAAGGGGCAGAAAACCCCAATCATGCCAAGGATCAGTTGCTCCCAATTACCATGTTAAGCCTCCTAGAGGCACGTTTCACACACAAGAAAGAGCAGATGCGCTCTCAAAGTCTTCAAGCCTATTTAGGAGGCCATAAACTGACTTTACACTAACTGCCCTCAAGGCACACATACAGTGAAACAGGGGTACCTAATACCCAATCTACTGGGCCTTCGCAGGAAGGAAAACAAAACGGGTTAAGTAAATGGCCCAAAATACAAAATCGAATGGAGGCGATAACTTGCACTCCTACACAAAGTTTTTGTCTAAAACCTATGTGGCGCTAGGCCGATCATACATGGGCTAATCCCAAGCTAGGGATGTGACACGTCTGAGAAAACATACTACATTAAAGAAGAGAAGAACGGTTATGAAAACGTAGTCACCTCCTTTTCAAAATGAAGGGGAGTCCGAGAGGGTGAAGCACTCTCTATCCCCGCTTTACAGTTCAAGAAATATTAGTTTTTACATAGATAGAAAAAGGGAATTACATTTTAAGGAAGATGGATTACATTTTAAAGGCTTCGAACCTTCTCCGAGAGTTAAACTGCTGAGCTAGCAAGAAATAAAGATGTTAACAGGCGATTACCTTGCTGAAGAACTTCGGCTTGAAGAAAGAGGCGCTTCCCGCCCCCTGCTACATATTCACACACTAAGAGAGATGTTACTGAAGTGGCCCCGAGACTAGAAAATCAGCAGTTTTTATACCCTCCTGGAAAGTTCGAGACCTTTCATGAATGATAACAACCCGCCCACAAACTTTTATTGGATAACAGCAAAAACTAATACACAAGACGAGGAAGAAACTCCTTATTGGTGGAAAATTAATTACAGAAATTCTTGATTGGCTACATTCAAAACAGGTGGAAAGAAAGGATTTAAATTACCAACCCACAAACCACAGAACAAAATTTAGTAAAACCAAAACTTACGAATACAAAATTTCTTCAGGAGAGTACATTCCTTTACACCAGGGTGCGTTATTATAGTTTTGGTAGAGACATCTGTTAGAGAATGTCCAAACTTCTTGACACGGAGCAAACAAACACAAATCGAAATAGACACAGTTCAGAACACTTCAAAATAACCAAATTTACAGTAGTGACATCTTCCGAGAAACCGTTGAGTTAATACAGTTTGTTAAAGTTCAGGCTTTCTCCTGTAGAGGAGTTTCAACTGGCGCAATATTTGAACTAGCAGTGAGGAGGTGTACCGCCCGGTACAATTATTATTATTATTATTATTATAATTATTATTAATATCCTTCTTCTTCTTCTTCTCCTTCTCCTTCTTCTTCTTCTTCTTCTTCTTATTATTATTATTGTACCGGGCGGTACACCTCCACGCCGCGAATTCAAATATTGCGCCAGTTGGAATCCCTCTACTGGAGGAAGCCTGAACTTTAACAATCTGTATTAAATCAAAAGTTTCTCGGAAGATGTCTCTACTGTAAATTTTGAAGTGTTCTGAACTATGTCTATTTCGATTCGTATTTGTTTGCTCTGTAGCAAGAAGTGTGGATATTCTCCTCTAGATGGCACTACTTAGAACTATAATTGTGCACCCTAGTGCGAAGTGAAGGAACTGTTTTTTTTAAGAAGTTTTGTGTTAATAAGTTTTGACTTTACTAAATTTGGTTCTGTGGTTTGTGGGTTGGCAACATTAATCATTTCTACCCGCTTGTTTTGAATTTAGCCAATCCCGAATTTCTCTAATTAATTTTTGACCAATAACGTATGTCTTCTCCGATATGGATATGTTGCTGTTAGCTATCCAATAAAGTTGTGGAGGGTATGTGTACTCATTCTTGAAAGGTCTCGAATGTCCCACGAGGGTATATAAACTGCTGATTTTCTTGTCTCGGTGCCACTTCATCGACATCTTGGTTTGTGTGTGATTATGTAGCAGGGGGCGGGAATCGCCTCTTCCTTCGGGCAGCAATTGATCCACAAGGTAATGGCCGTTTAATAACTTTATTTCTTGCTAGCTCAGCAGTTTAACCCTCGGGGCAGGTTCGAAACTTTTCTCATGTAACCTATCTTTAAAATATAATAGACATTTGGTAAAATTCAGTCTCTTTAACTACAAATTGGGGTAGAGAGTGCCTAACCCCCTCGAGCTCCCACCCATATTGTTTTGAGGTGACTACGTTTTCATAACCGTTTTTCTTCTCTTCGTAATGTAACAAAGTTTTCTTATCGTGTCACCTCCTTAGTATGGGATTAGCCCTTGCGTAAGCGGCCTAGTGCCAAGTAGGTTTCAAAAGTGTATTAGGAGTGCAAGCTTCGCCTCCATTCTATTTTGTATTATGGGCCAGTAACTTAACCTGATGTTTTATTTTCCTCATATAAAGGCCTTGTAGGTTGGATATCAAATACCCCTGTTTCACTGTATGTGTGCCTTAAGGGCAGTTAGGAATGAAGGTTGTTGTAGCCTTTGATAGGCTTGTAAATTTGAGAGCGGTTCTTCTCTTTTCCTCTTAACTTGGTAATTAGGAGCAAGTGCTCCTCGTACTTAGGGGTTCTTCTGCCCTTTAGCTATTGTGGTGGTGAGCTGAGAGCTCAGAAATTAATCTTGGGGCTCTGTAAATTCTTAAATTGTTAACCTGCTACTTGGTACCTGTTACATCTTTGTTATTTGTTGTTATTTGTTGATTTTGAAAAGAAAATATAACCTTTGTTCAAGTTTTAAATTAACTTTAATTTCGTAAGTTGAGATCTATTCCCGCCCGCACCTTCTTTCATCACTAACTACCACGGATAACTCCGTAACAATTATTATTATTATTATTATTTTACAGGTGTTCTAAATTAAGAATATTTGAAGATGAAAGGTCTCATTGTCAGGTATTAGTATTTTGTTTTGTACAGGTATTTGGGAAGCACACAACTATTTCCAGTTTTGGAATAACAAGGGAAAACTTATAAGTCATACGGAGAGTCCAGCCCGACACACGGACGCGTCAGATTTTCAGTGTGGTCGAGGAATAGACTCATGTACCGATGTTACTATAGCATTGGATACCTCTCGCTCATGGTTTGACAGACGAGCCGGTAGGAACCTGGATATCGAGAAGTGGTGGTTAGGTGAAGTCTTCTAAACACTTAGAAAGGACGTGGTCCAAAGGACAATTTACGGAGGACAATTACTGCGAACATTAACGACTTTACGTTTTATTACGGCCGAACGGAGAAGTGTTGTTTGCTTGTTAATCTATATATATAAAATAGCTTGTCCTGACTGACTGACTGACTGACTGACTGACTGACTGACTGACTGATTCATCATCGCCGAGCCAAAACTACTGGACATAATGAAATAAAATTTTGGGGATACATACATAATAAGATGTAGGTGCTCGCTAAGAGAGGATATTTGGATATTCCGTTGCTAAGGGGGTGAAAAAGGGGGTGAAATTTTAAAATGAGTGTATCTATATCTCAAAACTTTAAAAGTTTACAAATGTAAAAATTGGTATTTAGAGTCTTCTTTGAAAATAAGGAAACACGTATTTCTTGGTTTTCAGAAAATCTCAATAGGACGGGACAAAAAGGGTGAAAAAGTGGTTGAATGCCTTTAATCAGGATACCGGTACTTATATCTCAGAAACTGTAGATATTACAGACCTGAAAATTGGTACTTTTGATCTCTTTTAAAAATAAAGAAGCACGTATTTTTTTTGTTTTTGGAAAATCCAATTAATGGGAGGGGGAAAAGGGGAGTGAATTTTTAAAATGAGTGTTTCAATATCTCAAAACTTTGAAAGTTTACAGATGTAAAAATTGGTATTTAGCATCTTCATTAAGAATAAACAAAGACGTATTTTTTGTTTTCGGAAAATCCCAATTGGAGGGGTGGAAAGTAGTGAAAAAGGGGTTGAATGCATTTAATGAGGATGCTTATATCTCAGAAACTGAAGATATTATAAACCTGAAAATTGGTGTTTTGGATCTCCTTTAAAAATAAAGAAACACGTACGTTTTGTTTTTGGAAAATCCAGTTAATCGGGGGGTGAAAAGGGGGTGAATTTTTCAAATGAGCGTATCTATATCTCAAAACTTTGAAAGTTTACAGATGTAAAAATTGGTGTTTAGAATCAAAATTAAAAATAAAGAAACACGTATTTTTTTGTTTTCAGAAAATCCCAATAGGACGGGTTTAAAAGGGTGAAAAATGGGTTGAATGCCTTTAATCAGGATACCGGTACTTATATCTCAGAAACTGTAGATATTACAGACCTGAAAATTGGTACTTTTGATCTCTTTTTAAAATAAAGAAACACGTACTTTTTGTTTTTGGAAAATCCAATTAATGGGGGGGAAAAGGGGGGTGAATTTTAAAAACGAGTATAAATATATTTCAAAACTTTAAAAGTTTGCACATGTAAAAATTGATATTTAGAATCTCCTTTAAAAATAAAGGAACGCGTATTTTTGTTTTCTGTAAATCCGAATACGAGGGTGGAAAAGGGTGAATAATGGGTTGAATGCCTTTAATGAGGATACATATATCTCAGAAACTGAAGATATTGCAGAACTGAAAATTTGTAGATTGGATCTCCTTTGAAAATAAAGAAACACGTATTTTGTTTTTGAAATTCCAATTAATGGCGGTTAAGCAGGAATGACATATTGGGATGAATTTTTTGAAAGACTATACCTACAGAATATCTGAGAAACATAGAATGATACAGACGTAAAAAGTGGTATTTGGAACCCCCTGTAAATGTAAAGAAACATAGGTGATTTGTTTTTGGAAACTCCTCTTAACGGGAACTAAAAATTGGGTGAAATTTTAAAATGAGAATTTATACAGTATATCTCCAA
Source organism: Anabrus simplex (assembly GCF_040414725.1). Lineage (NCBI taxonomy): Eukaryota > Metazoa > Arthropoda > Insecta > Orthoptera > Tettigoniidae > Anabrus > Anabrus simplex. Next base: position 398,392,006 of record NC_090266.1, on the reverse strand, counting down.
AAAACTGAACATGTTACAGAAGTGAAAAATGGTACTTTTTATCTCTATTAAAAATAAAGGAACGTGTATTTTTAGTTTTCAGAAATACCCCTTGAGTGGAAGGGGGGTGTAAGGCGACTGAGAAGGGTGTTGAATTCTTGTAATTAGGCTACTGTTATCTCAAAAATGAAGATGTTACAGACGTGAAATTTGATATTTGGAATCTGCTTTAAAAGTAAAGAAACACGTATTCTCGGAAAATCCAATGAAGAGAAGGGGGGGGGGAGGTGAAAGAATTGAAAAATTAATTGATTTAATTGTATGAGAATACTTACATCTATTAAGAAGTAAAGTTGTTAGGGCCTACAGACGTGAAAATTGGTATTTGGGTCTCCTTTAAAAACAAAGAAAACCGCGTTTTGGGGGACAAATCATCTTGGGGGCGGGAGTGAAAAGGAGATGAATTCCTTTCATGAGGACCCATAAATCAAAAACTGAAGAAGTTACAGAGTTACAGTCGTGATAACTGGTATTTAGAAGATCCTTTACTATTAAAGAAACAAGTACTTTTTGCCGGAAATTTACTTAGTGGGGGGGGGGAGAAGTGTGAAAGTGAAATAAAAGTGAATGATTTTAATCTCAAAACTGAAGGTAATTGACGTGAACATTAGTGTTTGGAATCTCCTTTAACATAAAGAAACACGCCATCTTTCAGTTTTTTTTGGGGGGGGGGCGGTTGGCTAAATTAACTTAACGGCGGTGGGGTGTAAAAGGAGGTGAGACCAATTGATTTTACTGTTCATAATGTATTTATAAGGAGCCTCCGTTGCTCAGGCGACAGCCTCTCACTGCTGGGTTCCGTGGTTCAAATCCCGGTCTCTCCATGTGACATTCGTGCTGGACAAAACAAAGGCGGGACAGGTTTTTCTCCGGATACTCCGGTTTTCCCTGTCATCATTCACTCCAACAACACTGTCCAATATTTCATTTCATTTGTCATTCATCGATCATTGCCTCAGAGGTGTGCTTCGGCAGCCGGCACAATTCCTATTGTCGCCGCTAGATGGGGCTTTATTCATTCCATTCCTGACCCTGTCGAATGACTGGAAACAGGCTGTAGATTTTCGATGTACGTATTCTGATCATAAACCATCATTTTTAATCTTTCCTGGGTTCGTTTTCAAGAGCCATTTTTTCCTTCGGAGAACGTTCTTAGATTACAGTAGATTCTCCAAGCATATAAATATAAATTTGAACACATTTGAAATAAACGATAGGAATGAGATTGGCCGTCCAAATTTTCACCTCCATAATAAGGTCAATAATGCACGGAAGTATGTCATTCGTATGGCCAAAAATCCAGCACACTTGCCTACGCGCGACAATGGTGTTGGTCACATTTTCAACAATGACAATGGCAGCAGATGTAATTTTCCGCCGAGTAGCGGTCTTGCATCTTGCTGTGGGGTCCAGAACATCTATAATAATAATAATAATAATAATAATAATAATAATAATAATAATAATAATAATAATAATAATAATAATAATAATAATAATAATAATAATAATAATAATAATAATAATAATAATGTTCTGGACCGTCGTCAAATTGTGCGGACCGCGCTGGAAACGGGTCCTGGCCTGGTAATGACTACGAATACAGTCAAGCCGCGGGTTCAGTACCGCCAAGGCACCCAAGACGACACCACGCCGGATCTCCTTCAAGATTTGATCCATACTAAAAATGCTTATAGGAAAAGATGGCAAAGATTTAGGGGCCGAACTGACCGCGTGTTATACCTGGACCTACCTCGGGAAGTACGAAATCGATTGCTGGAAAGAAAGATTGAAAAATGTGAGGAACTTTGCCGTAATCTCTCAAAAAACGAGTCAGATCGCGAATTTTGGCTGATTCTCTCAGAAAAAGAGTCAGATCGCTAATTTAGGAGGATTATATATAAAACGTTAAGCATTTAATTATAAATTTCTGTATAATACCGTAGCGAAGCCCGGGTATCTTGCTAGTACTTACTGATTTTAGTATTCATATCATATGGCAACATTCATTAATCTATGGCCCGGTTTCAAAGCATTGGCCAACAGCGTGTGTTTGTGCAAGCGAAAGTGTATCTGAAACTAAGTGTTGTTATTAGTGAAAAGGAGGTGCACTATCAAACTAATATATCATGTATTGATGGTGATAGGCGGCAATTTATGTTGATACACATATACAGTGTAAGGCAATTATATATATATACGTTTTGCAACTATTCGTCATCGGGCTCACTGAAAATGGTAGTAGATTCCTCTCTCTCATTTTCCCACTGCTTTTCTCTTTATTCTAGGGTTGTTGTATGTGTATAGGGAGTCTTCCAGCTGCTGTATTGATTGAGTGTGTTGCTAACGTATATGTATTTGTGAGGTAAGGAAGTACAGATAATGGTGAGATCTGAATATAGATGGGTTATTTCAATTAGCGGAGAATTTATAGGAAAACTTAGCTGCAGTTCATATCCACTTTTTCGTTTTCAGGAGGTTAGGGAAGGCCCAATCAGCACAATACCAAACTTTTAGCTCTATGGACACGACCAGGGTGAAATCTTTTACGGTCTACCTTTTTATTATTACTGTAATTGTTATCAATATTCTAAATTGAGGGTTCTTATGGTGACCTCCGGTGCCCATTTACCTGAATTTAGGCAAATTGCACATTATTATTATTATTATCAGTATCGTCATTTATTTGTTTATTCACTCATTTTGAATTGTAATTCATTGGAAGTCGCAAAGCGATATTTACACTCAATTATGGTCCAAGAAGTTATCGATGAAATGTTATATTTTATTGACATTACAATTAGCTTCCAATAGCAGGCCAGAGAGTTAACTTACTATTAATGTTAGAATTGAAGCGAGTGTGAGGCGAGTCTTCATTATTTATTGTACTTTTTCATATAAGAATTATGTTATGATATTAACATATTAACATAGCATTTAATTCAGCTACACATAAGAGGAAAATAACGTAACATATATATTGATTCCTTGTGCGAGCGGTGTAGCTGCGTGTGTTAACGCGTTACAGCTACGGAGCCAAATTCTGCATTCGCAAGACCATTGGGTTCCAGCCCCACCGTCGGCTGTCCGTATAATGGTTTTCTCTTGTTCCCCATTTTCACTTCCTGGCAAATGCCGTGAGAGTTCCTATCCAAAGGATATAGCCTTTTATCGTTCACCTCCTTAGCCAAGTTCATCGACCTTTCTTCATTTCATCTTCAATAGCTTCTCAACTGAGGTTAGCATCAGGAGGGGCATTCGGCCATATAAACATGCCATATAATTTCATCACCCCTACCCGGACTCCGAACCAGGAAACGGGACATGCTAATATCGGTTTCTTGATTTCGAAATCTCACAAACTTAAAAAAGGAAGTAATTTGGAAATATCTTCTCCTCTTCGAAGCTGATAAAAAAGAAAATTTTGCATTTTCAGAAGAAGAACTGTCATCTTTACGTGTGTACATGGTATTTCATGCTTGATAACGATAAATAATGAATATGAATTCATCACATATCTATTAAGGTTGAACTTATTGTTCGTCATGAAATCATTTGACGCGATCAGCACTAGGAAATGAAATATATACGAACTCGAGTATGTACCAGAAAACCTTACATCAATATTTCTGTCTCATCACTATGTTACCAGATGTGATTTAAAACAAAATTAACTGAAAAATTTAGATTGGCTGAAATCCCATTGCTAATAACAAGAAAATGATTACATTTTGTTACAAGGCTCATATATTAAGACAAAATGAAAGTAAGAAAGTAACTTCCGTATTTTACAAAATTTATTTCTTCATAATTGTGCAATCCATTTCTCACTGTGGTTTGTTACATCCGATAACACATTAATTTAGCGAGTAAAAACTTGTGAAAAATCAATCGTTAAATTTCTCACACAAGCATATTATCATTCAGTAAATTGAGATTTTCTGTCTGTGGCTGCCACGATATATTAAGGTTAAACTTAATAGTTGAATAAAATCAACAGAATTCGAAGTAATATTCAGTCCATATTGAAGCACATACGTGATGTTGACCTGACACCTTTGGATACAATTAACAGAGATTGCATATTTTTATCCCTTACCCTACTCCAAAAATATATTTTCATGGTTATTTTAAAATACTTTCACTGAATGGAATCTTAAGCCAAGACATGGTTTTCGCAACAAACACACTCTGTCCCCTTAAATGTCAATATTTTACTGAGTAGGTTTTAAGCAAATAAGATCATTACTACTTTGTGTGAGAGTGATCTTCGGCTAATGTAAAACAGCAGACATATGTTGACAGTTTTACTGCCAAAATTAATTTTACAAGTTAAAGAATGTGGGTAGTTTGTGACAATATTAGTGAAAAATACTTGGAAATTTAGAACCGAGCTGTGAGGTAATTGCTCCTTTTCACTTCAATGCATCTCTAAATTCTGATATTTTTAAGACGCCCTTTAAATTAATCCATTCACCTTGCAGACTTGGCACAAACTGTTAAAAGGTTTCAAATTTTGTCATTGTGCAAAACTTCAAGAAATTCGTCTCTGTACTAGTTACAAATAAATGAAGTGAATCGATATGTTTTTAGTAAATAATCGGTAAGGACAAAATAATTGGTATTATTTCGGACATCTCCTCGCAAATTATTTTAAACCTTCATTCCAAGGTTACCTATGCTGTGCAAACTTTCCTTCCCTATTTAACTATTGGAAACTAAATACACTGTAATGTGTATGCCCAAATCGTTATTAGACCCACACTAACTTCTGTTAAAATGACTGCCGATTGTTTTAAAGTATATACCAGTGGTCCATCTTTTTGTTTGGGGTTTCCAAATTTTACTAAATTGATTTCTTCTCCGGAATTAAATTGAGCAGCACTTCATTGCGATTCGATGGCCAGTCGATGAAAAAATGAATGGACACGACCTCTTATAAAAGCTACACTCAGGTGCATTTTTCGCAAAAACAATCGAACCAATAGATATAATGTTTTGTTTGGTTATCCATTGGGACTGTGTCTACATGGGAGATGAATTATACTTTGCTAATAATTGAAATAAAATCTGATCAAATATTAAATGAGAGGAACATACAGTATCATGCGCTCATTCTTAGCATACTTCTACAAAACCACACTTGCTGACACGTGTTACCATTCTGTTTAACTTACTTATAACGCCACAATCCTTGTACTTGTCTTCGGAAACGTGATTACAATAAGCATATCTTCGCCCGAGCCGAGAACACGGTTTCTAAAGAATGTATACTCCTTCATTCTTTCGTCTCTGATTATTTCCCAACCGAATATTCACCTACTTCCTCTAAGATATTATTTTGTAATCAGATAATGCCCATAATACTTGACTACGTTACATTATTTCTTGTTGTGATATCCGAAGTCATCTCACTTCAGTTTTGACTCAGTTAACTTATAACTGATAGATTCTTCAGCCTGCTGAAACTGATTTTGAATAAATACATTTATATATAAAATGCATGAAAAGGAAAGCATATGGTAAAGAACCTAATGGTTATAAATTGTATTCGATTTCATTCCATAATTTGTATTTGTTTAAGAAATAAGCACAAGTTTAAAGATCTCACAGTCTATTGAATCATTCAAGTTGCGCCGTGTACTTGATGTGCTCCATGAACATTAGACACAGGTAGCCGACATTTCGAACACAATTCATAATCTTTTATCAAAGGGACTAATATATACCTACTCGATACGAGGGCAGCTAAAATGCACGACGTTGCATTGTGATATCGTCGCTGGAACGGTAAAAGGTTGTATCCCACAATACTCTTCCTATCCATTATTCCCCTTAAGACTGGCCACGCCTCCCAGCCATATATGGATACGCAGTCCATCAGAACAATGTCCGTTGTGTTCGTTTTCCTATGTCGACGATTAAACGAAAATGAACCTTACATGCATTGTACACTAGGAGTGCGTAAATACGTAATGCAAACGTGCATTCCTACAGTACGGTACTATAAGGTTCATTTTCCTTTACACATGGGCATAGGAAAATGAACACAACAAAATTTGTTCTGATGGACTGCATATCCATACGTGGCTGGGAGGCGTGCCAGTCTTAAGGAGAGTAATGGATAGGAAGAGCTTTGTGGAATACAACCTTTTACCGTTCCAGCGGCGATATGTTGGTTTTTCTTCCCCCGAGTGCCGAGTACGTCCTTCGAGCGCATAGAACGTGACCCTGGCCTGGTCTGCAGGTGGGCTCGTACTGTGAATGCTCTGTTTTTGGAGGTGTCCATTGATTCTGTGTTCTGGCGTGCATACTAGTACTAAATCAAAGTCATCCCCGTACAGGCCATGAAGGCCCTGGGAGGGTGGAAGGTAAAGGTTTCCACTATCCGTAACCTCGGCACTTGATGGGGTGGAGTGGTTAGCTCTACGCCCGGCCACCCTTGCCCCAAGGAATTAACCTGGCACTTATTTTTGGTGTAGGCTGAGTGACCCTCAGGGCCATGTGAACCTCCGGAATTGGAAATCTCGTTTCTTAAATTTTACGACTTCCTGACGAGCATACGAACCTACGTCCTTCCGGATGAAACGTGCACGCCTTTACCACCTCGGCCAGGCAGCCCCTACCAGTACTAAATGCCAATAATTAATTAACAAATTACTAGTATGCAGGGCAGAGCATTAAAATACAGGAGCCCTCTAATTACAATACTAACAATGCTATTGGTTTTACGTCCCAATAACTCCCCTCCAACTGAGAACTGTCTCAGAAAATTCTCATCTGACCACCGGAGAAAGGGTTCTTGAAAACAACATGAGGCGAGGCAGAGAACAGCAAAGTAGGCAAATTCATCTGTCTGAATAGTTTAATTTCCCAGGTTCAAGTAGGGGTATATCAGCCAACTATATGAAGAATACTGTTATTTTGGAAATGACGACACACTATACGTAGTACAAAATGAACAACACCAGGATCCAACATGCGCAAGATCATACATTTAAGAAAAACACGGTAATGCACGATAGCATTAAATTGAAACGAAAATATAAATGTGATATTAACATTTCCTGAACAGAAGGGCATCCGGCCGTAATACAGGGCCAAATCCACATGTGCCACACAGTTCGCACCCACAACCCCACATGTATGGAAAAAGTGGTAGTAGACAAAGGAGAAGAAAAAGAGAAGAATTAATATATCCTGAACAAGTATTGCCGATACCTAGTTAATAAAATAATGGATGTCAGAACATTACATTATTATTTCGTATTATAACTGTTATCACATCGTATTGGATCAGAGAGGGAATGAAGCGTGAGGGGTAACGACTGGACAAAGGAAGAACCAAAGATTAAATTTTGGAAAACATTTTTATCAGGAACTCTTTCCTTTACAAATCTTTTCAGAAAATAACAACAAAAATAGAGATTTAACACCAAAAAAGAAATAACAGACAAGCTTAGCAGCTTATTTAATTCACAACCGCGGAGAAAAGACTCCCATTTTCACACAAGACGTTTAGTCGATACCAGACCAATAGGTTTTATATATACAGGTTGTCCTTGAAAAGGGTTCCAATATCTACATAGGATGCAGCATGCAACAAAAGGAGAAGAAGAGGTCCGATATACAAAGTTGGCAAACGCAATATCTTCGGTGTTAAGTTCCGCTACCATTACAATCAGTGATTACTACGTCTTCGATCTACTCTTCACAATATGTGCTCGATGTGACCGCCATCCATTGTAGCCTTCCACCCTGTGTCGCATGGAATCGCGCATTCGTTGGAATACACCTAGCTGTTGCCGGATTGCATCATAGGCATGAACACGTGTTCTGGCAATGTACCCACATTATTTATTGGTACCGCATATACCATGGTCTTTACATGTCCCCGAAGCCTAAAATTTAAATGGTTTAAGGTCAGGCGATCGGGCAGGCCAAGGCATTAGCACTCTCCGCTCATGAAAGACCCGTGTTAGGTGTTGCTTAAGTCTACGATGAAAATGGGCCGGTGCCCCATCATGCATGTAACATATTTGCAGTCTTTTACGACCAATGTTTAGGTAGGAATGTATTTCCGTCTTTTGTTGCACACGACCATCCGTAAATTATTCGAACAACGGGCTCGTTGAAGGTAGTGGTAGCGGACCATAACTCCGAAGATACCGGGTTTGCGACCAATGTTTATAAGAACTTTCTGCCTTCGTTTGTTGCGTGCTGCCTACTCTGTTAAATAATAATTTGAACCTTTTACTCAGGTAATTCTAGTAATAATTTTGCCTGTTCTAGCCCTCGAGCATGTTTAATAGATTCTTCTGTCTCATGAGGTGTTGATCGCTCTTCGTCACTTGGTGAAATGACTTAAGGGTATCAAAAGAAGCTAACCACTACGAATGAAGTGCGTAGATGAACTAACAATATTTATTCTAACAAACTAAAGAATAAATCAAAGGAAATAATTTGATATTACCACGGCAAATTTTGATTTGCTTTAAGATTTTAAGTTGGAAAATGACCTTCCTTACTGGAAAGGGAGAGTGATAAATTATTTGATAAATGTGTGATGGAAGTGATGTCACATTAGTTGTTACTGTAGGCCTTGGTCGCCAACGATGCTGCGGCTACAAGTTAAGTTTCTTTGACGTAGAGCTCTCCTTGATATAACAATGAGTATCATTTATTGAAAGATATATTCATGATCATTAGCTTTCCGCAATGGGAAACTTGTTCTTTCCCCACTTTGCTTTACGTCGCACCAACGCAGATAAGTCTTATAGCGACGATGGGATAGGAAAATGCTACGAGTGGGAAGTAAACGGCCGTGGCCTTAATTAAGGTACAGTTCGATCATTTGCCTGTTACGAAAATGGGAAACCATGTTCAGGGCTGCCGACAGTTAGGTTCGGACAAACTATCTCCCGAATGCAAGGTATTAGCTACGTGCCCCAACCCCCGCAGCACCTCTCTGCGCCTCATGCATATCAGTGGCATTACAAGAACGGAAAAATCCATCAGGTGAATCTTTAAAAACTGACTATTCTTGACCATGAAGAACCAATTACATTACACCCGTCAATATAATCAGTATTGTAAGAAATGTGTTGAGAAATCAACCTTACCTTCTGTTTATATTGAAGAGTAACAGTAGTCACGGAACAAAATTGCCTTTATTGTCCTAATTCTAATATTGGTAGCATGCATGCATGACATGCCAACACGATGCATACGTAGGCCAATATTCGTATACACTTTCAATATCAGCTTGATTAACGTGATGAGACGATTTTCTGGATATTTGATTTGAAAGGCATGGTCATTCAGTGAAAGAAAAATGTAATACCTTATATTTCCTGAAACATTCATTTCAGTCTTCAAGGTAAGGTGCAAAGAATGTCATTCATGCCGACAGGAGAAAAAGCCGCGAAATGAGCGCACGCAGGACAATCGACATGACAATATGTATAAAGCAAAACATTATTTTCTACGCACGATAATTAATTTCAAGGAAATATATCTGTGAAATGGTACGTCATTGCCCTTTTTGAATTCCTCTTTACAGCCATAAGCTATGGTTTGGACGGTCAAGATCCGTTGGATGTGAGATAGTTCTCGGCAATAAGAGTTCTTATCCATATACTTTTGTCTTGTTGACAATAGGCCCACAATTTGTTTATTCATTTCACTGATCTTTCGAGCGTAATATAGCCCTAGTATCTTGTGTGTTTCCACCATTTGCAGAGGTGGGAGTTGAGGTAATTATTCGAAGTCTCCTAAGGGAATCACTTTGGATTTATGATAGTTGAAAGACAACCCAGATACTGCACTGAACTGTGCGATAGCACTTCGCATGTGGTGTACATCGTTATCCGATGTTACTATCACACTGACGTCATCCGGGTAAGCAGCTATCGCGAGTCTTCTCAATCCAAGTTGTCAGGTTAGATCCCGGCTAAGTCTGGTGGTGTTTGAGGATACTCAAAGTTTTTCGGCACGTAAGAGAACTCCTGCGGAATTAAACTTGAGCCCCTTGGTGCCTCAGAAATCAGTAAAAGTATTACGAAATACCAATAACTTGATAAATGATTCTAGAAAGAAAGTGTAATAAGTCTTTCGTTACGGGCCACTTAAGAGACTTTTTCTTCATCTCATCATGGGTTTACCGAGCTCGATAGCTGCAGTCGCTTAAGCGCGGCCAGTATCCAGTATTCGGGAGATAGTAGGTTCGAATCCCACTGTCGGCAGCCCTGAAGATGGTTTTCCGTGGTTTCCCATTTTCACACCAGGCAAATCCTGGGGCTGTACCTTAATTAAGGCCACGGCCGCTTCCTTCCCACTCCTAGCCCTTTCCTGTCCCATCGTCGCCATAAGACATATCTGTGTCGGTGCGACGTAAAGCCAATAGCAAAAAAAAAAAAAAAAAAAAAAGCATCATGGGTTACTAGTGGCAGCACGAAGCCAAAGTTATCCAGTGAGTCCCAATGTCATTCATTTGTGCGAAAAGGCAAATTATGTAACTAACTAACTAACTAATTAACTAAGGGTGTATTCTGCCCGAAGGCAGGTCTGAACCTCCGCAGAGGTGTCCTGAGCCGGAGTTTACGTGCGGTAGGGTGGCCAGTTCCTTTCCGCTCCTCCATTCCCTTACCAACAGCGCGTGGCAACCCATCCAAATCTTGGCCACACCCAATGTTGCTTAACTTCGGAGATCTCACTGGATCCGGTGTTTCAACACGGCTACGGCGGTTGGCACTAAATAAATAAATAAATAAATAAATAAATAAATAAATAAATAAATAAATAAATAAATACCCCGCAAAGTTTTGAATTGATATTTTTGGTGGTATGTCAATTATAGGGGTTATTTATTTGCAAACGGCGGACTGGCAGATATATTTGCTACAAATTATTGACGTGCGAAAGAGAAATTTTCTGTAGAATTATGACGATAAGGCGCCGTTCACACTAAGGCGATATAAGATAAGTGATATATAGTAAGGAATATATTGCGACGATATATTGCTAGGAAGGTTCATGGCACTGGGCGATAAATCGCCGCGATCTGGGCGATAAAAAGTTGGTGGGAACACAATTCTCACTACGTCAGTTACAAATATGAGTTCATACTTTCTAGTGGCTTATTGGTTCAGGCGTAGGATGAGAAATAAACGGAAATACTGGGTACATTCCTACAATCTTACCAACCTGCACCATTCCCCGGCTGTTGTTTCTCGAAAGCTGTCTCAACACGAATCAAAATTCAGGTATTTTTATCGAATGAATCCTGAAAACTTTCATTTTCTGAAAATCCTACGAACCCTTGAATAAAAGATACATCTTTCAGGGAGGCCATTTCTTCAGATAAAAACTTCTGATTACTATAAGGTAAGTAGATATGAATATAAAAAGCAGTATTAATAAAATTTAGCAGTTTTAATTTGATATTTTTAACATATTTTTTTTACAAATTGTACCAATCAGTTCCACTAAATTACAGAATTGTCTTCTCTTCTTCCCGTCATATTCACAGCTCGAAATATCTTAGGATACTAATCGCTGAAGGGACTAGCAAGCTGCACTTCCAGAGATACGTCACTTGCGATATGTTGCGCAATTGCGCAGCTGTGAACCTTTCTTATCGCCTCCCTTTAGATTTCAAGTATCTGTCTGTGCGCGTCGCGTATCGTGTATCGCTTTTCGCCTTAGTGTGAACGCGGCCTAATATGTACGATAAAACGCGGCCATTAAACAGCTTGAAATACGTTAGTTACGTAATACCCTGAGATAATTATCATTTTATAGGTTGCTGGTAAATACGAGTACATTTACCACCTGGAGTATCGAGAAGAATGTTCAGAAGGTAATAAATAGTTCACCCTAAGTGGTCTTAACCGATTGCTTCCTAGTCTAGTAAGGCTCTCTAGTAAGAATATGCACAACTTTTTGAACATCGCGCTTCACAGTCCCTTTAATCGTTGTACTTTCAAGTATGGTACATATGTTTACCTCAGAGTGCCACTATTTTACTCCTCTTACACACTGTGGAAATGTATCATGTAAGCAAAGTGGTAAGTATATTTACCAGTGCACACTCCGAGTGAAAATAAAATCCTAAATGCTCTCTGGTAAAAGTGCTTACCTCCTTATCTCACAAACAGACAATGCATTTCATCAGATTTTTGTGAAAACCAAAACAATAGCTCCCAGTGGCATTTTATATAACCTAATAAGTAATATTTCTTGTTCCCCAGGGTTATGCTCTATAAAAGGCTATAGCAGAGTTCGAAAATCCAATTTATTTTAAGTGGCAGAACATTTTCAATAATCGTTTTACACAATAAGCAATCACCATTATAATTAAAAATACCTCAGTTGATGCGTTTAGTTCTCCAATATTTACTTATAAGCATTAATTAGTCTGGCGTAGTAAGCATGTGTTTTAATTATTATGTGAGGTTATCTGTCGTAAATAAGCGTCAGATATAAACTCATTCTTGTTCTGCACATCTTTTTTTTTCATTATCGGTCCAGTGCGCAATTGTCATTGAAGCGTTATTCACTTTGTAAAAGGAGAAATGTTTCTCTTTCTCCCTCGATACTTCCACTATCTCCCTTACTCTCTCGCTCCTTTGCATGAAGCCTTTACATCAAACGTCTACCAAGTTAGTCGAGTGTAAAATGGTGTAGCTTAGCAGAATTAGAAAATATAACACCGAACAAAATTATTCAACCCTTGAGAACGCATGAAAACAGGGCATGGTTTCTGTTTGAGAAACGGGAAGATAAACACAAACCGCCTCAGTGAATCGCTTAAAAGGAGAAAATAAGCGTTCTGTACCGGAAATCGTTGTGTTGGAAATTATGATATTTGATCGAATTAGGAGCAGTGAAAGCTTTAATATTGTAATGTAAACTGAAGTCATTGGCATGTTAATTGTGGTAATTCTTAACATACGAGTGCATGAAAGATTTTAGGTCGATAATAACATACCGTAGTCGGAAATTTAACGAGTAGTTTGTATTATACTGAGAATAACTGTATAACTGTACCGAAATGCTCGTGTTTCATTTTGTTCTGATTTAATTGTACACTACCAGTAGGAGAGTAGTGTTCATATTTTTCACGGCTTCTTTCAATACTTTGAGAGATGTCTTCACTCAATATTACCGTAATAATTCCATGTTTCACCGTTCAACATTTTCCATTTAAAAGATGTATTTTGGAAGTAGATACACAACCTAATTTTCACCTGTCATCATCTCCTTCTTTTTCTTATCCTTATTCTTAGATATTCCCCAATTGATAGGGACAGCACTTGCTGTGGAATGGACCCCGTTATGCGGACGGACGCCAACCCTATGTGGAGAGATGTAATACCTACTGTGTATTTCTGTGGTGGTTGGTAATATGGTGCGTTGTGTGTAGGTGAAGGAAAGTCTATTAACACAAACACCCAAACCTCGACCCAGAGGAATTAATTGCATGGAGTAAAAATCCCCTGTCCGGTTGGAAATCGAGCCACGGGCCCTCTGAACCGAAGGCACACTGGCTATTGAGCCAAGGAGCCGGGCCCTAATTTCATTTGCGTATTATATTACATACCGATTAACAAGGTATGACATGTGTGACGATGACGAAGCAGCACCTCTGCCTGGCATGGCTACTGCTTTGGGATCTTCATCAACTGTTATACGCTTCTGACAAATGAGATACTGGATTCCTTGTGTGTGCAGAGTCCTTTTGTTACCACCGTTCGTAATCCATCCTTTCAAACGCTTCTTGATGACCAACATAAAGAATAGTCCTAGTAATAATCTTACTGGCTTTACGTCCCGTTAACTACTTTTACTGTTTTCGGAGAATCCAAGGTGCCGGAATTTAGTACCGCAGGAGTTCTTTTCCTTGCCATTGAATGTACCGACACAAGGCTGACATATTTGAGCACGTTCAAATACCATCGGACAGAGCCACGATCGAACCTGCCAAGTTCGGGACATAAGGCTAGTGCCTCAACCGTCAGCCTCTCAGCCCGGCTAGAGTAAAGAGAGGCCAAAAATGTGTAGTTTCATACCGTAAAACAACGATTGTTACCACCACAAAATTGAAAGGTTTCAGTCATAATCTGTCTTGTATTTTGGTTTCGAATCCGAAAACGAACCCTGACTCTACTGACGTAGCCGTCTACAGTACAGACGGCCGCTATAATAGGTATCAAGAGAAGTGGAACTTCACATTAAGCCATTGTTTATTTTACTGGAAAACAAAAAACTTAGCCCCTTCGAAAATAATCCAAAGCTGGTAATGATTTCGGTCAAGAACAGGGATGACCAAATTCGGTTCATGGCCATGGCATTATGTCTTGAGTGACGGGGAGGGAGCGCACGGAGTACCTACTGTATCTGTATTTTGTTTTGTGTTCTGTGTCAACAAGACGCACAACATGAGTGACAGAATGTACCAGGTAACTTGCACCGTGGCACAGTCAAGCTCTGGTACTCTCGTTGCGTAATAAGACGTGAAAAAGTGCCGGGAATTATTTTATGTTCTTTGCGTTTTGCTGACATTAGAAGACAAAGTGAAATACAAGACAGGCACACAACGTGCTACGTGGTGGGCGTTTTAGATCATAGTTTGAAGGTCGTGAATTCATCCTGGTCTACCGTGGTTTAGAGGCATAATTTCAGGGATTGGTTGTGGTGGTAATCACCATGTACGTCAGCTGCGTGTTAGTAAACACACCGACACGTAAAGGAAATCTTGTGGGACAAAATATCAGATACCTATTATAAATATTATAATGGGAGTTTTATTCAAGTCTAATAATAGGAACGTTAATTTCATATGCTCAGACAATGGTGGTCGTGTTTCACATTTAGATTCATTCATATCATACTTATATAGATCCAAGAGGAAAGTTTCTTTATACGGTCATATTAGCTTAAACTATTGAATGGTGAGGAATTTAAACACAGAGGCCGATACAAGCGCGAATGAAAAGTGAAAATTATCAAGGTCATCACAGCAACAAAAATGCGAATAATTCCTTATGAATTTTCCCCTGTAAATTCTCAGGCACAAATCAAACGCTCCCGGTATACATTTCTTCAGTTAGTGAAGTAGGAAAGAATCACTGTAATAGTGTCCGACTCGTTGGCTGAACGGTCAGCGTACTGGCCTTCGGTTCAGAGGGCCCCGGGTTCGATTCCCGGCCGGGTCGGGATTTTAACCTTAATTGGTTAATTCCAATGGCATGGGGGCTGGGTGTATGTGTTGTCTTCATCATCATTTCATCCTCATCACGACGCGCAGGTCACCTACGGGTGTCAGATAGAAATACCTGCACCTGGCGAACCGAACCCTTCCTGGGATATCCCGGCACTAAAAGCCATACGACATTTCATTTCACTGTAATAGCGTTATCTTCAATCCATCACGTCATGTAAACTACCAGACAATTTACTACATTTTATTTGACGTATTGTATGAATAAAGTTAATATTGTTTCTCATCTCCCTTTCCTGTTGTTCACTATTCTATATTATTATTATTATTATTATTATTATTATTATTATTATTATTATTATTATAAAAATAATCATCATCATCATAATCTGGCTGCATATCTCAGACAGCAGCGATCTGTAGAAAGCTGGCCTTCTGAGACCTAGTAGATGGGTTCGATCGCGGATCTGTCCTGTGGTATTTGAAGATGAACAAATACGTCAGCTGCGTCTTGGTAGACACACTGACACGTAAAAAAAAAATCTTGTGGGACAAAATTGTAGTACCCCGAAGTCTCCGAAAACCCTAAAGGTAGTTGGCGGGGCAGAAAGCAAGTAATATTATTATTATTACAGTATTATTATTATTATTATTATTATTATTATTATTATTATTATTATTATTATTATTATTATTATTATTATTATTATCACAGGCGACTTACCCAACATTATCGTAACAGATAAAAGCCACTATATTCGGAGTGCTGAACACAGTTTATATCAGCACATTTTATAAAATATTTAAGCCACAACCGGCTTTCGGAATCTTTGTTCCATTCTCAGTGGATGAAAAAAAAATAAACACTTACATAATTTTAATGGATGGAACAAGGATTCCGAAAGTCAGTTATGGTTACATACTTGAGAAAATAATTTACTGAATACACTGTATAGTGTTCAATAAAATAATTGTCGCGTGACTTATTCAACATCTTGAATAGTTTCCATTAGTCTTACAGGCTGGCAAATACAAATTTTACCATCAACGTGTATTCAAATTCGTAAATTAGTAGTTCGGATTTCAATTCAAAATGGATATCCCGGGGCTACGGTCGTAATAAAAATAATAATTTCATGCGGCTATTTCTAGCCGAGTGCAGCCGTTGTAAGGCAGACCCTCCGATGAGGGTGGGCGGCATCTTCCATGTGTAGGTAACTGAGTGTTATTGTGGAGGAGGATCGTGTTATGTGTGGTGTGTGAGTTGCAGGGATGTTAAGGACAGCATATACACCCAGCCCCCGGACCATTGGAATTAACCAATTAAGATTAAAATCCCCGACCCGGCCGGGAATCGAACCCGGGACCCTTTGAACCGAAGGCCAGTACGCTGACCATTGGGCCAACGAGTCGGTCGACTACGATCGTGATATCAACAGTTACGTAAAACTACAGGCATTTTTTTGTTTGCTTTATGCACAATTCGACAAAATGGAAAAGCACTTTGTCCGAAATGGGTCCACGTCGCACCCTTCTCCATGCTGGACGGCCCTTTCACCCATTGCAACGTAATTAGTTTGGTATAATTCTGTAAATCATGTCCGTTGCTATGAATGCAATAACAATTCATATTATCGTTAGGGAATTTGATGTACATCACTCTCATCTCTGTAAACAAGAAAAAAGTTCCCCATGATAACTACTGGAAATGAATATGTAAACAGGGTGATACAAAAGGTCATGCAGAAACTCTAGGAACCGATAGATGTGTCAAAACACTACAAATAACGAATAAGAATGTATAGTCTAGAGGTTACAACGCCGATGTAATGCTTGCATTGAATGTGGTGTGCTTTTTACAACTACATTTCGTGTCTATATAGTGTCTAATATTACTGTGTGCATAAACGCTTATCACTCCATTGATTGCAAGTTCTGCATTGCGTAGGAACGCAGAGCACTTTGTACAAGTAAATTAAATTTTCATTATGTCGCCCCTGACATAGCCAGGATTGCCCTGACGCAGGATTTCTTCCAGGTCTATACTGTACGTTGCTCTCCGAAAGTTGTTGCACTGACCTCACCATGCGCTACTTTATTTTCTGGGCAAACTTTTGAATCAGCTGGTATTCATTGTGCATGTTTTGAATTATAATAACTAATAAATGTTATAATATACTATATTAGACAAGAGGTAGGATGGAAACGGCGTAGAAAAATCTCATATTGGATGAATTTAAATTATGCAATCCATATAGAACAGACTGCGAGATATGAATTAGCGGTGCTAATATTATCATTTTGACGGGAAGGTCACTTAGAATATGCATGATTACATTTTTGTAGACACTTCATGGTGTTACGGAGATTCTCAGGCTTGCTGGCGGGGACGCCTCTCCCTGGCAGTGGCTTGTCCTAACGTGAAAGTTTACTGGCTCTCCCTAGCCATTTACAGTTTCATATTTTGTTTATTATTACTGCTCTTGATTTGATCTCGTCCTTTCTCTACAAAAGTAAATTATCAGGTTATTATTCAAGAAGTAAAGGCAGGTGCACGAGTATTCTAAAATATTGCCGGGATTACCTCCGTAGCAGGAGTTAATTTTCATCTCTTGGACTTAAATTTTCACACTACTACCACTGAGTTTCTCCCTTTTTCACTGCATCGAAAAATGGTGTGGTACAAACTTGTTTGTAAATAATAGTCTAAATGAATTCTTTCATGATTAATACTCAAGTAGGGAGAGGCCTGGATGTGAGGGCAGGCTAGAGGTGCACTCGGGCTATGCGATCACATTTGAGGAACTATCTGACGGTGCGATAGCGGCCTTGGTATAAAAAAGTCAAGAATAACGGCCGAGAGAATATTATTTACGAGCTTGTTACTTCTACACCTTTTACTGATAACGTGAAAAATAAGGAAAAAGTGTAAAAATTCAGTTTCAAGAGCCGAAAGCTAACTCTATGTAGTTTTGCTTTGGAAATTATCCTGGCAGCGTTTAAAGGCTTTGTACATCTTTATGTATTCTACTTTTTGGATATTAACCTGTTCCTTAGGCTTTATGCCAGAAGGAAGGGAACAATTCAAGAGCAGCAATAATCTACCTACATGCCTCTGAATCTCAGACACAACTTGAGGGGCCGACAAATATGTAATCAAGAATATCATCGCTGCCGGGACAAAACCTCCTATGTGAAATATTTTAGCTTAGAACTTTGGCCGGTAAGGTTCTGTCATCTAAGGTGCAATATTGTGTGAATATTGTCAAGGCATTCTCGCTCTTCATGATGTATGTGCTGCGGGTCAGTATATCTCCTAAAATATTTTCACATAGGAGGTTTTGTCCCGGCAACGACGATATGCTAAGTGATTGTCCTCGCAACGATGGCGACAACAGCTAGTCTGCATATAAAATCGTCTTTCTGTCTGTCTTTTTTAATATTAATCCGATACTTGGTTTTAATACCACGAATGACAATAAATGGCTATACAGGGTTCAGTTCTTGTCTGTTTGCGGTGACGCCGCTTCTGAAGCCAGACGATTTGTTACGTTGAAAGAGAAACTCGGAGAAATTGAGGGGGTTGATGTCCGTGGCCTATACAAGGAACTGTCCAGCCATTCACCTTAGTGCAGGAGATTGGAGAACCACGGCGAAGCATTCTCAGGACAGCCGGCGACGGGGACCATCACCTCTCCTACTCTGGAATTCAGAGGCGTAGAGCCACGGCAGAAATGTGGCCACCCCTCCTCTGCACGGTTGGTCAGTCAGAGTGCAGAGCTGTCGGATCACGGACCAGCCATGACTACTTGTAGGCTGAAGCCTAATCTGCAACCGCCGACGTCAGCCGGGAGTTCTATCGTAGTGTCCGTCTCCTTATCACTGTACTCTCCCAGTCGGTGGTACATCTTTAGCGCCGGGATAGCACGGTTCGGAGTTTGGTCTTGACGCTAAGCGTCTTGACGAACCTCCACACATCTGCCTTGTAGTCGTGGTGGGAAGGTTTCAAGGGTGTGATGGTTCCTGGTATATTCCCCCCAGAAAACCTCTAAGATAGAAACAGTACTTAGACAATGTTATATGCGTTTACTGACAAGTATACAGCTGCAGATAATGCTCTCTTATTTGTACTTAGAAATACAAGTTCCCAGGCTGTACTAATGAGTACTGATAAACCTTGGCGAGGTGAAGGAATAAGCAGAGACACGTACATACGTCCGTCTGATATCAGAGTCAGATTGCTTCTCGACTCCAAGCTGCCACAACTGCGCTCTTTATACAATTCGGGCCGATTGCAGAAACGATGATTAGTTTTAAGCTTTAGATAACGTCTACCTAAACAACGTCTAAGTCGAGTGCGATCTTCCATTGCATGAACAATGTTCAGCGGGCGTTTAACTAGACGTCGTTTGAAGTTTTGAATACTGGTTCAAAACTGGAAATAGAAGTATCTTCCATGCAATTCTCTGCTTGTCATAACCAGTGAAATTCGTTGGTGCGTGCGCCAAACGTTAGTCAGCTGCCGTCTTTCTACGCATTACTCAAATATGACTAAGCATGATCATGACTTGTTTGAAGATAAAAAATATCACTTTCGTTGGAAATCAAATCTCGTAATATTATCAACACTAAAGCCACGCCACCGTACAGGGAAGTGTAGCTTTCATTATAGTATTGCTACGGTGAGTGTAATCTAAATAGCTTCTGCGAAGGAAAGATATTACTGTGTTACCGAGTGTATTGTACGGGGCCATATAGACGTAGCTTGCATTCTAGAGATCATACTGTAGGTTCCACACTCACTATCGGCAGTTCTGAAGATCGTTTACCCACTTTTACATCAAGCAAATACTGGGGCTCTTATGCCGACAGCTCTTCCTTCTCAGTCATTGCTTTTACCTATCTCATAGTTGCCGAAAACCTACCTGAATTAGCGCGACGATTAATCGCATAAAAAAACACATACATACATAACCTACTTTTTAGCGTCACTATTATGGGTGCTCGCTTGGCAGTAAATGTAATAACTGAATCCCTCCCGGTGGGCATATATGATAACCCTCTGACGATTGGGGCAAGTTATTCCGATAAGGACGTTGTCGAAGTGACCTATAATTCCAGGGAAATGAACCCAAATATAATAAAATATATCGGTTGACATGAATTGTGGTCAAGTTGACAGTTACCGGACTGTACCTTGTGCCATATGTTCCCTAGTACATAACCTCTGGTTGTGCTTCACTCCTAAAATTTGTGGTTCAACAGTGTTCTCGGCAGTATTTGAACATGGCCAATTGAACATCGCTTTTAGACAATCTCTAAGTGATAAATAACGTCTTTGCAATGGGGCAGCCATACTTAGACCTTGTTTTACCGTAAACGTCTTCTAAATACCGTTTCTGCAATCGGCCCTTTAAGTCCACGGGAAAGTATATAAGTTTCCCTTTCCAAATAAGCCCGTTGTTCATCAGAGTCCTGCTTCTTCTGGGAGTCTCTTCTTCATGGGCCTCAACAATTCGCCGGAGGTCTTGATTTGTTCACTGCTAGTGCTGCTCACAAAGACGCTTCTCACCAACATTGTAGCTCTCAGCTTCCCTGCACTCTTATTATTCATTGTCAGAGTATAAAGGATATAAAGGTAAACGATTTTTGATCGCAAATTGCTTGATAGATGTGGTGGAAACAAATTCACCATCAGAATTTTGGCCGGCAGGGTAGGAGAGTTGATGGCGTAGAATTTCTAATCACTAGATTGCATACCAAGAGCCTGGATCCAATTCTAAACCCGTCGTGTAGGTTGCACATGGGAGTCAAATAAAAGACTGCATCAGGTGAGCCGAACTTGTTCCTCTGACAATCCCGAAACTAAGAGCAATACACTATAAAAATAAATAAATAAATAAATAAAATAATAAATTAATTAAATAAAAAAATAAATGACTAAATAAATAAATATAAAATTAAATAAATTTCAATGAGGATGATATAAAGGAATTTAACGTTTTTTAATAGTTGTCAGCTTGACAGCTCAGACATAATATACAATCGGAAACCTTTAAACTCGTTATGTAATATATTTTTCTTTATAAAATTGGAACAATTTTCATCTTCTACTTTACATGGAAAACGATGTGTGAATTATATACGGCCTATGATTGACGGGAGCACCAATATACCTGATAATTGTTTTTCAAATTGTAGTTATTTTACCTAATACTCTGGTAGTCTACACCAAATTTAGTTTAATATGTAGTTATCATCGTGAGAGAAACTGAAAATCAGGATCCTACAAAATTGTCAATGAAATATATCGTCGTTGCATAGGCTTACTGAGACGAGAAATCAACGATTGAAGATTGACATTTCAACATAAGATGAGTGGTATCTAATGAGCAAGCGCTAACCATCGATGTTCAGCGTTACTGCTAAATTTGAAAACCTATCAGAATATTACTACCATATTCGTTGTACCATTTGAGCAATTACTAAGGCAGTACTTGCAGGTGATTAGTGCCTGTGATGAAGAATAAACTAGACACTATAAGGTACACAGCAGAGTATTACAATTTACCCCAGGAATTTTAAAGTATCGAACCAACTCTTTTGGATCCGGGAGAAAAACGACTTATCTACTGTGTCACTTAGTCCAGTCTTTTGATTAGAGTTGAAGAGAGTTGTGTTCATCGTTTGATGGATGCTGTATATTTGCTTCTGTCTCGAGGCATAGGCCAAGACAAAATTTAGCTTCCACTGAAGGCTCGGTCTCATTTACGGCTTTGGCGATATGGAAACTGGTGAAGTGAAAAGTGACATTCAAAGCAAGAGTAATGAATCTAGATGTTGTGTAAGGTGTTACACATATGACCGGTCATGGTGACATAGCACTTTATGGCTCTATGAGAAAAACAATGACAAACAACCTTCTACGGATGTAGTGTCTAGTTTTTTCAGTTTCTGATCAATAATACACGATTTCTCTATTTGAATAGTAAATATTTGATTTGAGTCCCTGAGGATATTTTAGGTTAATAGTAAATTTATTATTTGGAACACAATCGTCCTTCCAACAAAATACCGCAACTTCCTGAAGGTGCTGATCCAGAGGTAAACGGGATGTTATTATCCAGTCAAATTTCAGAAATATAATTGAATAAAACTAACTATCAACATTTAGTATGCACGAGAAATTACTGAAAATATTAAAAAATTAATTCAATAAAAGTAAATTAAGAACTCATAATTCCAAATATTATCACTACAAAGGAAGAAAGCTTATTTGAAGTCCCATTACACAGATTAGTCACTAGTAGTGAATTAATTTCTTCAATTATTTTCTTTACAAAATATAAAATATTAACTTAGCATTTAGTGGTATCGAACCAATGCCGCTTAAAGATAAGACATGTTCGATTTTGTTGTATGTTAATCGCTGATCCATTATACAGGTTCAGATTGAAGGAATATTTGTACTAGTATTATATCATAAAGGCTTCATTGTAGCAGATTGCTTTTCATGTTACAGATTATTTATCCGAAATTTCTGTTGGTCAATGCCATCACTTCGGCAGGGGTGAGTTTCTGGAGTATGATGTATATTCTTGAACTGCTAATGTCATTGAGAGACTTCCTTTTGAGTTGAAACTTGTAAAACATCAAAAATACTACTCACCAGAATTTACCCACCAATGTTTAATATTTATCTTTCATTTACGATTACTTAGTATTTACGTTGTATAAATCATGGCAACCTTGCCTTCTTCACAGCTAGGGGCATTCGACTCACCACTGGTAAACAAATCCAGTACACTGGAGCTGAGCTGACATCCAAGCAAGCTTGTCACGGTGCCTTGCTTCTGTACACTGTGCATGAAATTACCTCGTCATACGCTGTCTATGACAGATCGCATCAAAACAGCCACCTTGATGTAACAGGTCATGAGATAAGTTGACGTTCTCAAAAATGTTCACATGAATCGAAGCATTGTCTCAAGGTTGTGGAAAAGTTCCAAGACACCCATTCAGTAGCAGATTGACATCACGCCATCTACGCAGAAAAAATAGCACCCCGAGAGCGGTATAAAAGCATATCTGCATGTAGACACCTTACACACACAAAAACTACTCTACGCCATGAGCTTCGAGACGCCACAGGAGTAACTGTAAGGACCCAAACAGTGGCAAATATACTGCACGAGTGGGGACTGTATTCAAGAATACACTCAGGACTTCTCCACTTCAAGGACACCACAGGATGGTTCGCGTTTGATGCGGTTGTACACATGAGACTGGGATACGAGCTCATTGATCCAGAACAGTGTTCGCTGATGAAGTGCGAAATGCTTTACACTCTGATGACAACTCTCTGTGCATATGGAGAACAAGGGAAGAATGTTACAATTAATCATTCTCAGAAGGATGTCACCATCATACGGAAGGTTGAGAACTGCTCTGGACAGGCATGATTCTCGCCAGCCGTAAACCACTGGTTCACATTCAAGAAAATATGATTACCGTAGAGTAAAATATTCTAAGACCTATAATAAGTAGACACTGTAGGAGATGGCTTTACTCTATAGGATGAGAAAGTATGACCATATTGAGCAGCAGCTGTGAATGGAAACATGGAGGGACTTCGTATCTGCAGAATGGATGGGCTGGCATCTTCCCCGGACATTAAATGCAAAAGAGCATGCGTAGACCTTTCTTAAAAGAATAATGTCCAACCTCAATATCCATCACTAATTATTCAGGCCCTAAACGATGCTAACATCGAGGGGTGAGATCGTTTTCCTCACGAAATTATCAATGATTTGGTACTGAACATGCCCTGGCACATTCAAGGCTGCCTCAGGGTTGGTGGAGGACCCACTCATTTTTGACTCATGTGGCTGAATTGAAAAGTCTTTAATTTTTGTGATGTTCTAACCGTGAAGGACCGGGCGAGTTGGCAGTACGGTTACATTCGCGAAGCTGTGAGCTTGCACTCGGATTATAATGGATTCGAACCCCACCGTCGGCAGCACTGAAAATGTTTTCCGTTATTACCATCCACAGCAAACAAATGCTGGGGCTGTACCTTAATTTTTTCTTTAATATTACCATTTGCCTTACGTTGCACCGATACCTTATGGCGACGATTGGACAGGGAAGGGCTGGGAGTTGGAAGGAAGCGACCGTGGGCGTAATTAAGCTACAGACCCAGCATTTTCCTGGTGTGAAAATGGGAAACAACGGAATATCATCTTCAGGGCTGCCGACAGTGGGGTTCGAACCCAGTACCTTCCGGATGCAAGCCCACAGCTGCGCGCCTCTAACCGTACGGCCAACTCGCCCGGTGTACCTTTAATTAAGGCCATGACTGCTACCTGTTTAATCCTAGCACTTTCCCATTCTTCCGTCGACGTGAACGTTGGATGTATTAGTGTGACGTTAAATATGTAGCAAAACAGAAAAAAAACTTTGGAGATTATTTAATTTGTTTGTTTTAGTCATATACTGCTTTTCATTTCATACTGCGCACGAAGTTACTGAGAAGCGTACGGTTTCGTCGTATTAATTGTTCTGGGTTTCACATTCAATAACATTACATCGGTTCCACCTCATCACTACAGAATCTGGCAAATGTTTACCTTTTTTATGAATGTAACATTGTGATAATATTCTGATGAAATTTAGATTTTTTAACATCTGTCAGTTCCCTTATTATAAAATGAAGAGAAGACGAAGATTTTTTTTTACGACCTTTCAATTACGATCGTTTATGAGGTACGCCGGGTTGCAGTCTTTTCTTTTCTGGAGCTAGCCCAACACGGATTTGTCGCACTCAAAAATAATAAACGCCTTCGACCTCAACCAGAGTCAAACCTTCCGTTTTAGGTAGGGGAGGAGCACGATTTATCTATTACGCCACTGAAGTTGAGAAGAATTGAAAAGAATTGCCTTCATTTCATGTCTTTCGAACGCGTACGTGTTTGCCAACTGTTAGACCCGTGTAATTTCGTCGCTGTCATGGAACTCAGGATGGTCGTAAATATTATGACTGTAAATTTCATTGCTGTGTCATCACTTATTAAACAATATGGAAATAAATTCTTCTAAAGCTGCTCCTGTAGAACTTAAATGCCTGGTGTGTAATCGTAAGCGGAATTGAGTGTTAGCACTGGGAGATGAACGAGCAGACGGATGTGCTGTGGCTTCCTTTAACCTGTCGACCACGTCTAGACGCCAAGGCGCCATCGGTATCTACCTCCACTCGGCCGGCTCCAGCAACTGATGCGAAAACAGTGTTCAACAAAGAGGTCGAGAAACTTGTTTGCTTCACCTATAAGATCTAACAAATATCAATGTAGCGCTTTTCATAGCTTTCTTTGAAGACGCAAGGACGACGTAAACAAAATTCTGGTAACTTATGTTTTATTGAATTATTCATTTGCTTGGAATATTCCTCAAGATCACTCCTTCTACTAAAGAAAGGGTCAGTGAATAAGACACATATTACTCATTTAATGCACGCGCAATGCATAACGACAGTTTGTTTCGTCAAATATTCCACCAACAGTTGGTTATTTAAGTGGTGGTTTTCTCATTTATTCCAAATATTCGACTGGCACTTATTTTGTAGTTTTGTTATCTAGCATTTCAGTAGATATTTCAGAAGGAAATTCATTTAGCTAGTTTCTTTCTTGCATATATCCAATGGAATAACATAAAATACGGCTAAAGGAAATAGACTGAATTAAGTTTTTGCCAGGTTGAAGTAGCAGGGATGATCTTGATTTAGCTGAATGTTGACGGGTTGTTTTCCCTGTTGGGAAATTTCTTAACTTGCAATCAGCACTACCAACTATAAGAAGGCGCGTGGGCATGTGGAGTAAATGTTCAGCAACAGGAAATTGTGCCATGATTATTCCTGGGAGCAAAGACAGCTGGTTGTAATGCCAGCATCTCTACTAACATATTGTCGTTAACGACAGGTGGAAATTTTCAGTACTTCATATATCTCATTGTTTGTACAAAGATAAGCATTTGTAGGAAATCAGTATTTGGGGGTATGATGTTTTCCTTCAGTCAGTCACATAGTGACGATATAATTTACAATCATGAATTTCAGTTTCCTATAATTGGGGCTTATAAACTACTAATGTAATTAAAGTGATATTTAGATATCATTCCGGTCCTTCTCATCTCCTAGGCTCGTGATTTTATAGCAGTATTTCTCAGACTTATAATACATATTTATTCTTCAATGGATATATGCTACATGAGTACTGTACAATTCACAGGGTATATTTCTTCCAGCCTTTCTATGTCAGTGAATATATTGTTCTTTTCTAGATAAAAATTTACCATGATTCGTGTTGTAAAATAATACAGTGCGAAGAATTATTACCCGATGCCGGATAAAGGGCATGGCCGTTGCTCGCTCCGTCTAATCTCTGACATTTTATTTAAGAAGGCAGATTTTGCTCATTCACCTGAATAAGTATTCATAGGTAATAAACTTCATGGTTCTGATCCGTATTGAATTATAATTACAATATAATTATTAAATTAATACAGTAATGGTCCACCTTTCAATACTATAATATGCAATATTCTAAATTACATTAATTAGGGACTAGTTTCGGCCAGGGCTGGCCATCTTCAGACTTAATGTAAACATCTAATAACTAAACAAATGTACATGCACACAATTGACATAAAACAAATGAAAAAAATATACAAAATGGCATTAAAAACTGGGATGAAATTGTGAGTAAATTTGAAAATAACTAGGTTCTAACATTATGATTATGCTCATCATCGAGACTCTTTCCTGTCTTAATATACACAGAACTATTAGTTCTAATACTGCTAATCGTTACTAATTCAATTGTAAACGGGAACTGGTAAATATTGATCCCGTAGTTCATCACCAAATCTATTTCAGTGGTGTTATCCATATTGAAGTCATTGGACACCGCTGTAAATAACCACCAGCTGACGGAGAACTGTTAGATGTTGTTTCATCATCAATCAAATTAATAAAATGAGATGCTTTCGTGATGCTTGTTAAATCATGATGAAATGTTGTTGGACATTGTCAGGACGGCACATGAAGATGTGGTTAAAACAGATACATTGTGTCTGGTATAAAATTTACAATTCAT
This sequence comes from Anabrus simplex, assembly GCF_040414725.1. NCBI lineage: Eukaryota > Metazoa > Arthropoda > Insecta > Orthoptera > Tettigoniidae > Anabrus > Anabrus simplex. Next base: position 398,364,595 of record NC_090266.1, on the reverse strand, counting down.
TGCGGTGCCCATGAATTGCAAACTCGAGGCCTTATGGTGTGGGGTTCTGTTGGATACAACCACAAATCACAGTCGGTGCGTGTTCAGGGTACTATGAATGACATCCTGCGACCCGTAGCAGTACCCTTCCCGCACGACACCCCAGGGTCACTTTTCGGCGCGAAAATGCGCGACCACATGTTGCTGCACGAACATGTGCCTTCTTGTTGTCACAGGATGTCAGACTGTTGCCCTGGCGCGCCCGATGACCGGACTTGCCGCCAATTGAAAATATGTGAGATATGGTGAAATGACGGGAGCGGCGCTGCGACACTTTGCCAACCAACAAAGATGAGACGTGGGACCAGGTGAATGCAGCATGGATTATTATACCCCAGGACGCCATTCGCGCCTTATACGCGTCGATGCCATAATGCATGGAACAAGATTCCAGTGCCCATGGAGGACCCAGTGCTGAATCTATGTGACTGATATGCAAATCGTTTCTGCAGAACATACTTATTAATATGTCCTGTGAATATGAAATTCCTATCCGTATTCTGTCAAGGAGTTCTGTTTTTTATGAATATGAGTGTACTCGCCGTAAGTCGAGATTACCAGGAAAGTCGGTATTTACATGCGGCTAGCTGAAGCCGGATGTATTTGCCGGCTTGTTCAACCCACACATCGTTCTGTATTGTCTACAATCACCCAGATCGAGGTCCGGCTCCATGGCTAAATGGTTAGCGTGCTGGCCTTTGGTCATAGATACCCCGGGTTCGATTCCCGACAGGGTCGGGACATTTAACCATCAATGGTTAATTCCTCTTGCACGGGGGCTGGGTGTATGTGTCGTCTTCATCATCATTTCATCCTCATCTCGACGCGCAGGTCGCATACGGGCATCAAATCGAAAGACCTGCACCTGGCGAGCCAAACATATTTTTGGACACTCCCGGCACTAAAAGCCATACGCCATTTCATTTTTACCTAAATCGAGGAAGATACAAGTATATTGCTGTGATTTGTATGGAAATGTCTGATACTGATGAAGCTATTGCTGCTCCTGTGGTAGTATTAAGTGAAGGACTTAGAAAAATAGTGAAGAAAAAGTATCCAAAACGACGGCCTTGAGGACACTGGATTGCTTGCAGTAGATCTCATGATGCATCAAATTGTGTGCTTCGTGAATTATCAAATGAAGACCCGCACGAATACAGAAGGCATCTTAGACTGTGTGTAGATATATTTGTGGAGTTTATTACTAAAGAAGATACAATTATGAAATGTGTAACTCCGCAAGACCCAAGATTTAGGTTACTCTTCGGTATCTTGCCAGTGGATATAGCTTCTCCTCTTCTGCATTATTGTTTAGAATACCACCATGCGCAATATCAAGAATTTTACCAGAATTCTGCAGTCAGTAATCAACTTATTAAATTCCTCAGGCAAGCGTCCGCCCTCTTAAATCCATATGCGTTCGGGATGATAAATATCATTTACACCAGCTCCACTATTTTGTACTCCTCTATGTTGAGTAATTTTTAGCAAAAATCATTCTTTATTATTTCGATCTTTTTTCGCAAGTTCTCTATATTATCAATGCAAATGTTCTCTTTCACCAACGCACATATTAATTTCATCATGAAAGAATCTTTTTCACTTTCATTGCATTAATCAGAATGTAATGATGATGATGATGCTTGTTATTGAAAGGGGCTTAACATCTAAGGTCATCGGCCCCTACTGGTACGAGATGCACAATATGTTATGATAATTAAAATTTTAAAATGTATCTACTGACTAGAATTTAAAACAAATGAAGACGAACAATGATTGTGAATTTAAAATAACCAGTTGATCTAATTCGCGATGACTTATCTATATATATAAAATAGCTTGTCCTGACTGACTGACTGACTGACTGACTGACTGACTGACTGACTGACTGATTTATCACCGCCGAGCCAAAACGACTGGACATAATGAAATGAAATTTTGGGGATTCATTCATATTAAGATGTAGGTGCTCGCTAAGAGAGGATTTTGGGATATTCCGTCGCTAAGGGGGTGAAAAGGGGGGTGAAATTTTAAAATATATATCAAAACTTTAAAAGTTTACAAATGTAAAAATTGGTATTTAGAGTCTTCCTTGAAAAGAAGGAAACACGTATTTTTTGGTTTTCAGAAAATCCCAATAGGACGGATGAAAAAGGGTGAGAAAGGGGTTTGATTGCCTTTGATCAGGATACCGGTACTTATATCTCAGAAACTGTAGATATTACAGACCTGAAAATTGGTACTTTTGATCTCTTTTAAAATAAAGAAACACGTATTTTTTTGTTTTTGTAAAATCCAATTAATGGGAGGAGGAAAAGGGGGATGAATTTTTAAAATGAGTGTTTCTCTATCTCAAAACTTTGAAAGTTTACAGAAGTAAAACTTGGTATTTAGAATCTTCATTAAGAATAAACAAACACGTATTTTTTTGTTTTCGGAAAATCCCAAAAGGAGGGATGAAAGGGGGTGAAAAACGGGTTGAATGCCTTTAATGAGGGTACATATATCTCAGAAACTGAAGATATTACAGACCTGAAAATTGGTGTTTGGGATCTCCTTTTAAAATAAAGAAATACGTATTTTTTTGTTTTGGGAAAATCCAGTTAATGTGAGGGGGAAAAGGGGAGTGAATTTTTAAAATGACGCTATCTATATTTCAAAACTTTAAAAGTTTGCACATGTAACCATTGATATTGTGAATCTCCTTTAAAAATAAGGGAGCACGTATTTTTTTGTTTTCTGTAAATCCGAATGGGAGGGGTGTAAAAGGGTGAATAATTGGTTGAATGCCTTTAATGAGGATACATATATCTCAGAAACTGAAGATATTACAGAAAAGAAAATTTGTATATGGGATCTCCTTTGAAAATAAAGAAACGCGTTTGTTTTTTGGAAATTCCAATTAATGGCGTTTAAACAGGAGTGACATATTGGGGTGAATTTTTTGAAAGACAATATCTACAGAATATCTGAGAAACGTAAAATGTTACAGACGTAAAACGTGGTATTTGGAATCTCCTGTAAATGTAAAGAAAGATAGGTGATTTGTTTTTGGAAACTCCACTTAAGGGGAACTAAAAAGGGTGTGAAATTATTAAATGAGAATTTCTGCAGTATATCTCAAGAACTTAACATGTTACAGAAGTGAAAAGATGGTACTTTTTATCTCTATTAGAAATAAAGAAACATGTATTTTTTGTTTTCGGAAATACCACTTGTGTGGAAAGGGGGGCGGGTGTAAAAGTGACTGAAAATGGTGTTGAATTCTTTTAATTAGGCTACTGATATCTCAAAAATGAAGATATTACAGACGTGAAATTAGACATTTGGAATCAGATTTAAAAGTAAAGAAACACGTAATCTCGGAAAATCCATTGAAGGGTTGGGGGGAGGGTTGAAAGAATAGAAAAATTAATTGACTTAATTGTATGAGAATACATCATCTAATAAAAACTAAAGTTGTTACGGACGTGAAAATTGGTATTTGAATCTCCTTAAACAAAGAAAAACGCGATTTGGGGGTGGGGGAACCATCTTGGGGGGCAGGAGTGAAAAGGAGCTGAATTCTTCTCATGAGGACACATAAATCAAAAACTGAAGAAGTTAGAGTCGTGATAATTGCTACTTAAAAGATCCTTTACTATTAAAGAAACAAGTATATTTTGCCAAAAAATTCACTTACGGGGGGGGGGGGAGGAGGCGTGTGAAAGGAAGTGAAATAAAGTGAATTATTTTTATGGGGATACTTATGTCCCAAAACTGAAGGTAACAGACGTGAACATTGGTGTTTGAAATCTCCTTTAAACATAAAGAAACACGCCTTCTTTTAATTTTTTTGGTTGGGGGGGGGGTAAATAAACTTAACGGCGGTGGGGTGTAAAAGGAGGTGAGACCAATTGATTTTACTGTTCATAATGTAGGCTACTTATAAGGAGCCCCCGTTGCTCAGGCGGCAGCGCGCCGGCCTCTCACGGCTGGGTTCCGTGGTTCAAATCCCGGTCACTCCATGTGACATTCGTGCTGGACAAAACGGAGGCGGGACAGGTTTTTATCCGAAGACTCCGGTTTTCCCTGTCATCATTCATTCCAGCAACACTGTCCAATACTTCATTTCATTTGTCATTCATCGATCATTGCCCCAGAGGTGTGCTTCGGCAGCCGGCACAATTCCTATTGTCGCCGCTAGATGGGGCTTTATTCATTCCATTCCTGACCCTGTCGAATGACTGGAAACAGGCTATATAGTTTCGATGTACCTATTCATAAACCGATCCTTTTTAATCTTTCCTGGGTTCGTTTCCAACAGCCATCTTTTCATTCGGAGAACGTTCTTAGATTACAGTAGATTCTCCTGGCATATAAATAAAAATTTAAACACATTTCAAATAAACGATAGGAATGAGATGGACCGTCAAATTGTTCACCTCTATAATAAGGTCAATAATGCACGGAAGTATGTCATTGGTATCGCCAGAAATCCTGCACACTTGCCTACGCGCTACGATGGTGCTGGTCACATAGTAACAATGACACTGGCAGCAGATGTAATTTACCGCCAAGTAGCGGTCTTGCATCTTGCTGTGGGGTCCAGAACATCTAATAATGATAATAATAATAATAATAATAATAATAATAATAATAATAATAATAATAATAATAATAATAATAATAATAATAATAGTAATGTTCTGGGCCGTTGTCAAATGTGCGGACCACCCTGGAAACCGGTCCTGGACGTGTAATGACTAAGAATGCAGTCCGGCCGCGGGTTCATTACCGCCAAGGCACCCAAGACGACCCCACGCCGGATCTCCTGAAGGATTTGATCCATATTAAAAATGCTTATAGGAAAAGATGGCAAAGATTTAGGGACCCAACTGACCGGGTAGAATATCTGGACCTAGCCCGGGAAGTACGGAATCGATTGCTGGAAAGAAAGATTGAAAAATGGGAGGAAACATGCAGTAATCTATTAGAAAACGAGTCAGATCGCGAATTTTGGCGGATTCTCGCAGGAAACGAGTCAGATCGCGAATTTCGGCGGATTATATTTCTAAAACAATATGCATTCAATTGTAAATTTCAGTATAATACCGTAGCGAAGCACGGGTATCTTGCTAGTTTTCCATAAAATGATAAATTATAGATTATGTTAGAATAAAACATTGCCTTAAAATGCAAAAATATATCATGCAAATTCATATTTAAAGTACACATTAAGATATACAAATACAAAATAAAACAGAGTCAAATTAATCAAACGTGGTGAACAATAATCCAAAGACTAACACGAAACAGTACGTTTAAATGCGATAAAACAAAACACTATCCCTCATAAAACGGATGAGGAGGTCTGCTCACTGCTCGTCACCTCGCAGAATGAGGGAGACGGTACTCGGAAGTTTTATACCACGGCACAGATCGACCAGGTCACACACTCCGTAAGGATACGTGTCACAGTAAGATGATCGCCGCAAGTACACACTGGTGGGGATTCCCCTTTCTGAAAATGGGAGTGCGTTACTATACCATGGTCGATCCGAAAACGACATAATACCACTGCTTCCCTCCGAGAAGTTTGAAGGGAAGTCCTCCATACCTTCCTTGTACCTCTTAACGCTCTCAGCTTACTTGGAAGTGGAGTGGCTTACCACTCAATTTCCCAATGGGTCATAACCAAATGTCTCTGCTGAGAGCGAATATCACTTGCTGGAACCTTGTAAGGCAACGGGGGCAATTTAATATACTTCTTGGCAGCCTAATCAGCTAACACGTTTCTCTCTACACCCATGTGGCATGGGAGCCACATAAACGTGATTCTGGTGCCGGTATCCGATCACCCGGCCAGCAGGTCCTGGATCTGCTGCACCAGAGGTTGCCGAGGAAAACATGTATCAATAGACTGTAGCGAGCTTCCAAGGGCACTCGTATTGCTCATAGATATGAACATTTTTTTTTTCATTTCATCACAATTCCACTTCAGTAACATCTTGGTTCTGTCTTCACCGGCCAGTAACTGAGTAAATCTGTGTTTGTACGCGGCAAGTACGTGCTGGTGTCACATGACCGGTAAGTGGACTGCAAAGCAGCTGGGAGCAACTCCACTTGCCACTGGCCCGATAAGCTGGAATCTAACTGTAAAGTATGTTTTCACTGGTAAGTTCACAAAACGCTAGAACTTGTAGCTGGTAAGCCAGCCAGCCCCTCTTAACCCGCTCGGGAATCGTTCTTCTTATTTTGCTTTGCTTTCTTAAAATTCACTCTTTTACGTTGAAATCTTCCTTCTTAACGCAAAGATAAGTTTCCACAGTGAACCTGATGGCACGTTTCATTACAATACTAAATGTTTACGATGTAACTTCAGAAAAAACACAAAATACATAAGTAATCATATGTTCTTACACGATTTGATGGAAATAGCCCTAATCTCCGTTTTAAATGAATAACATGCCTCAGTTACATCCTAGAGCCTCCGTGGCTCAGGTGGCAGCTCGCCGGCCTCTCCCCGCTGGGTTCCGTGGTTCAAATCCCGGTCACTCCATGTGAGATTTGTGCTGGACAAAGCGGAGGCAGGACAGGTTTTTCTCCGGGTACTCCGGTTTTCCCCGTCATATTTTATTCCAGCAACGCCGTCGAATATAATTTCATTTGATCTGTCAGTCATTTATCATTGCCCCAGAGGAGTACGACAGGTTTCGGCAGCCGGCACAATTCCTATCCTCACCGCTAGATTCCATTCATTCCATCCCTGACCCGGTCGAATGACTGGAAACAGGCAGTGGATTTTTAGTTAAATCCTGCACTGAGTGGAGTGGCAGTGCGTGTTAACCTGCTACGACTACGGAGTCAAACTCGTCATTCGGTTGGATTCGATCCCCACCGTCGTTCCTACTGAGAATGGCTTTCTGCGGTTCCCAGTTTTCATTACAAGGAAAATGCCGGTACAGTTCCTATCCATAGGCCACTGCCGATTCCTTCTACATCCTTACCCACAGTTATTCACCATCATTCATTTAGTTTTCATTACCTCCTTAGCTCACGTTGGCGTCAGGAAGAGTATCAGGTCGTAAAAAACTTGCAATATAATTTCATCTCAGCTCATCCCCAACCCCATGTCAGGAAACGGCACGAGGAAAGTTAGACATTTCAGTTAAATCCTTACATTGAATTATATGTATTATTTAACTCTAAATATTTCATTATGCGTGACGTAGGGACAAATTATGACTTTCATTACCTTCTGTCGCATTTATGGTATGTAACTATATCTACTGATCTCCCCAATTAATATCCGTGATATCAGGGGCTGCTCATTTATCAGTGGCAACTGGTGCTATGATCTTCCTGCGACTGACGTAGGTGTTATACTGTCCATGGAATTACGCTAGCTTAGGACATGCAGTATTTTTTACAGAGTTCGTGACGAAGTTTGCTTATATTTACAAGAATACACCATTAGCTTCTCCATTTTTCTATATTAAAGCAATTCGCTTGTGAAAGTTTTACTCTTGAGTCTGTGGTGAATGTGTTAGAACTGAATAGCCTGTCTTTCGCATTCGTGTGAAGAGCACATAGCACAGCTTGGTGTGCAGACAAGATCAGAGACGCGAAGGCACGAAACAACATGGCGAATTCTTTTGAAAGACGACGCTGTAAAATGAAACCACGTGACAGTGCGCACCCTCAGGGAAAACCCCCACTCGACAAAAGAGATGAAGAGTTGCAGCAGCGGCTTGTGATCTCACGAGATGGCAGGTTCAGCCTTTGTTGCCGAAGGCTTAAGATATTAGAACCTGCACCGGTGTTTACCGGGAGTTTGTCCTTCCGGAATGGCATTTATATTACTCAATCCACTGACTGTTGGTGAAAATCCTGGTGACATTAAACTGCACCTTTACTGCTTTCATCTTCCATTATAATTAAAAGCTTGCTTATATTCGGATAATTAATACAAATTTCGATAATATAAAAGCTGTCGATAGTAACTGTAGAGTGCATGTTTCTTTAACATCTTTAAACAATCTCCAGAAGAAAAAAATGTCGATAGTATTACATTGTACAATACATGCTTCATTAACATCTAACTGACATCACTGGGAAGCAGGAGTTAGGAATGAGGAAAAAAAACAGTTTCTTAGTACGTTATCAGCCACTAAAATTTAAAACATTTAATTCAATATCTTCATTAGGGAAGGCTAGTTTGATATCTTTTATAACTTACTCTCATTTAACAATGTAATTTAGATGAAATATATTTAGTTCATAACGAGAAGAATATAATAATAATAATAATAATAATAATAATAATAATAATAATAATGCTATCCAGGTCCTTGACTGAGTGATCTGTGATTTACAAAGGAATATTTACCATAGTTAGTTTTCCGCGATCTGCCTATTACTTTATGCGGATGATGTGTCCTATTTATGTGACAGGGCTTTTCTAGTCGACTGTTCAACTCAATTCGTGTAGGCATTATGTATGGTATATAACAGTGTTCGTTTCCTTCTAGACCCCAGCGGCCCCCCCCCCCCCCCACACGAGTTTCTCCATCATACGTGTCACACTTCTTACAGGGTTATTAATAGAGTTGGAAAATAATGTACGTTGGAGAAGTGGATGTCTACAGATAAAGCGGGAATTGAGGAAATAAAGCAGTCTGATATATGTATTTGATGGGATTTGTGTAAAATCGAACTTAACATTTAGAAAGTGCTAGTAACATTACAACGTACTAGAAGTCACAACTAATAACAATTCACCCAACAGGATAATTATTGTACCTCTTGAGGGAGTTACTGGCTTTGTTGAAGGATGTGAGTCAATTTACAAAGCGGGAACAGCTACGGGAAACTACCACCGACTAATAAACTCTGAATACTTCGAAGAGACAGATCCAGGAAAATGTATGCCTAACTTAGTCAAGCTGGAAGAACTGTCTGTTGTCGTTGTGGATAACGCACCGTAACATGGAAAGTAGACCGATATACCACCAACAAAGTCCATAAATACATATGGGGAATACTGTCTGTGAAAGTACAACGCATCGTGTCAAGGAAAAGTGCAGAAATGTGTACCTTTTTCCCTGATAGGACAAAGTTGACTCAAAGAAAAGGTGTATTACACTGACACTCTACTGGCTGGCAAGGGTCACAAAATTATCAGATTATCGCCTTATACGGTTGAAATTAATCCGACTGAAGTAGTCTAGCTTCAAGTTAAGGATGTCCGACTCGTTGGCTGGATGGTCAGCGTACTGACCTTCGGTTCGGAGGACCCCGGGTTTGATTCCCGGCCGGGTCGGAGATTTTAACCTCAATTGCTTAACTCCAATGGCCCGGGGGCCGGCTGTTTGTGCTGTCCCCAACATCCCTGCAACTCACACACCACACATATAACTCTACCGTCCACCACAATAGCACGCAGTTTCCTACATATGGCAGATGCCGCTCACACTCATCGGAGGGTCTGTCTTACAAGGGCTGCGCTCAGCTAGAAATATCCACATGAAATTATTATAAGTTAAGGATTAGACCTACGTGAGATCGTACTATACGACTGGTGGCATGTTACTGATAAGATCGCATGAGCTGACCCGGAAGGAATAGAGAGTAAGGCTCTGAACGACTGGGCTATCCTCTGTAAAAAGGCCATCGAGATTGAGGGTTCCTACAGGGGACGGGGCGGTATCACGGATGACGTTTCGTTATAAAAAAATTATGCAGGTGAAAATAGCAGCAGCAGTGAACTGACAGCAGTAACAGGGAAGGGGATGTCAGTGATGATAGTGATTCCGATTTGTAGCTACATTCACTCTTCCGTAACCCAGGTAAGGTAATCTGTAAATGATCAACTTTATTATTGTTACGGTACAATATTTAAATGTTTAATTGTGCTGTTCCTTTAGTGCGATGTGACTATGCTACTCTGTTAAGGTTTTCGTTACGAGGCAGTCGCAGAGCAACACCTTTCACCTTAAGCACGTCACTTCTTTCCGAGATTGTGAGGGCACTAATCAACTAATCAACACAACATTTTTAGTATGATGTATTTCGGGCTTTCTGCAAAAACACAATCCTGCTGAGAACTATTTCGGGCTTAGAAACAGAAATTTTGCAAGAATAGTAAGAATTTCGAATCTTGGTCCACATATCGACATTCATGTTCAGAAATGGCGTTTTCCTCTATGACCCAAACTAGTTATTATTGCGAGTGACTCTGTAAGTATCTGTCTATACCTTTAGAGTCGTTGTAAGCCAGATGGCATGAAATTGGGATCAGAAATATAGAATTTTTTAAAAATGAGACTTGCAGGTGATTCACCCCGGCATTCTACAGTTCACCATGATTAAAAATTTTAGCACTGTGCAGTGTCAAATCTACAAATTGTTGCGTCTTCTGTTTACGCAAACGTAGTATACTGTATGCTATAGAATGCAAGCGGTGTTTTATTTAAATAGCCTACGAGGAGGCACAATACTGCGTATATTTAAATGAAATTAATAAACTGTTGCTAACAAAAACTAAAATATAATGTAAAAGCAGGAATCCTGCAAGATCATGAAAGGTGGGTGGGCCAGACCATACGAGCGTAACATTTATAGTCGAGGTCTAGAAAGCGAGTAATCAGTGTTATAAGGAACACATTTATAACTGCTAAAGAAGAACCAACATACGAAAATAAATTATTGAACCTCAATGAAAACAAACTGAAAGGCAAAGTAAGTTGTAATGCATTATTACTGAGCGAAGCTCAACTCTTTAAGCCCACTTCGCACAGTGGTGAAAATTACACAATTGTGTTCAAATCATCACACAATGGTTTGGGCCAACATACCCGGTATGTTGCTCCTAATGTAAAGTTATTTACATTACATCCTAATATAATCCTACCTCATCTACATTCAAGTACATGCCATAGTAAACTCAGCCGGACACACGAGGCCAAACAATCAGAACAGTATTTTGGATGAAGGCCAATGAACATGCAGGATTTAAAGAGTCGATCTCTCCTTGAAACTGTTTTAGACAAATCGTACTACAGCGTCGCGGGATGTATGATCGGAAACATTTGCGCGTGGCGTATATGAATACCCGCAAGTACACTTCACTAAATTTTGAGTTAACGCACGGCACAGTTTTTAATGTTAAAGAAACATGACACTACCGTTTACTTATTCCAATTCCATTATTCACGTTTTCGAGTAATAAGTTATAATTTTGTAGGTAAAATTTTATTTACTGTGCTCTAAGAACTCAGTGAAATTATCACAAGCTGTGGAAATGTCTTGCGAAGAGAAACGTTCAAGAGCTAATTCAAGGCTAAATTGTTCTCTCTCTTATATACGTATTGTCCTGGATGGCACAAATCCATCCAACGCTCCGACAGATTGTATGATACAATCGTTATCGTCCTAATCATTAAAACCATGATCAAGGAAAAGTAAAATCTTCTACGTACAGACCACGAATGCCCTCGGAGGACTATGAGGTAAAGGCTTCCAGTATCCGTAACCTCGTCTGTAACTGGGATAGAGCGGACAACTCTATACCCCAGGAGTTAAACAGCTACCTTAACTTTTTCGGTGTAGGCTGAGTAAAGTGCCAGGTTTCTCTCGAGAAGAAACCGCATTTCGAACATTTTTGGTTTCGTGAGGTGTGGGATAGAACCTACGGCTTTCCAGGTGAACCGAGCATCCCGTTGCAACCTCGGAAAGGCAGCCCATAAAAGCAGGAGAAAGAATGCGTATTTTCGAGGACAGTGACTTAATTGGAACACCCTTTCGAAGAACATCATATGTAGATAATTTTTAGTATTGCTTTCAATACTATTCAAAGGTGAATTACTCAACTTCTCACTTGATGCTCATCACGATGAAATATGTTTCCTTCCAAAGGATGTGATGATTACACTCGGTTTTCGATGCCTAATGTCGGGATCAATGTCCTTTAAAAAGAGAGAATGATGTCATGTTTTAGTAACGCAGAGTTATTCCTAGACGGGTGTATTTTCTTCACAATTTGTGCACTAACCGTTGTGTCGTTGGTTTTGAGAAATCTACGTTACCTGTTATGTGTTTTGGAATAACTTCATTAGTATGGAAGCTAGCTTACCCCATCCATAAGAATCCGATTTCTTGTGCAGGTGTGGTAAGACTGCTAATGGTATTGGAACCCAGAGAATAATACACAAGCCATATTTTTACATTTATTTTAATGACAGGTTATTCATTTTCAGTTGCCAATTGCTTCCTTCAACAATCGACGTGACGATTCGATGGATATTTTTCCGTACGAGTTAATGGGGTTGTCTAGTTAATTTAAGAGCCTATATTTTGGAATGTACTTTATTACTATCACGGAAATGGGAAAGGAGCAAATAACAGCGATGCAAAACATTACTCTCTATTTTTGTAGACAACCTTCGTTTCCAAATATGGTGTTTCCTTGAATAACATGTCAAGGAATCAGTCTAGATACTTGAGTTCTCAGCTTTATGGCTTTCGTATCAGAGGGACTGGCTTCAATTCCCTGCTGGATTGAGAATTTTATCCGCGAACGATTAATTCCTGGGTGTTTGTGTTTTGTCTTAATGCATTCCTCTTCATCTACTTACTGAACCCTTCATTGTCCTAGAAGGTTACCTACCTTCCTTATCTATCAGCATCAGCATGAATTTCTTTCTTCAGGGTCGTTATCGGGTCTTCTGTCACTTGCTGAACGTATTGGGCAGGGTTCTAAAATCTACGGTCTAGTTCCTATTGTATAAATTAACTCTACGATTGGATACTTTTAATTCAAAGTTCATCGACCAAGAAACACAATTAACAACCTTTAAATAAAATTTAAGAATGAAAAACATACTTGATTGCTTTGACAAATTATTTGTTAACATAAATGTTTGCTGAAATGGATTTGATACTGTGGCAGCATTCGTGACTTGTTTGCCTGAAGGGCCTTCTATCTGAGAAACCACTCTCTAAATTACTTTAATTACAAAGAATGTCCTGGCAATTCGTATCATCGACTTCAATTTAAGTCCGCTTGTGATGCCATAGGGAGTAGTGATGATCCAGTACAAGTGACACGAGTTCTGGATTCTAAATATAATTAAAGTTATCCAATCAGCGTAGACCACGCAGGATTTGCACGTCATGGATCCTTAATTGAGTCGGTACAACCCGCGACGCGGTCATGGATCGATATCCATCCTTATTAAACTTAATTTGCACAAGTCGGTGTGGCTGATAACCAAAGAAAATAAGCTAATGTGGCCTGATGGCCCTAATATAGTGTTACTGAGGCTGATGGCCTAGAACAAATCTGAATAAATGTCGCTGATGGCAAAAAAGCAGTTAAGCTAAGGTGATTGATTGCTAAGATTTTCGTTTATTAAATCCCCAGCACATCTAGTGTCCAACTATTCAAGAATGAAAACAACAACAACAAAAATGTTGTGGCAGTTAAGTCCCTTACATTCGAGCATGTCCTCTTAATCGTTATGTTGACAAGTCAGATTCCCCAGGAAAAAACTAAGACTTCCAGAATTAAATTGATTCGATCACTTGACGTTACACTATTTCCAAATACGGTTTTGATAATATTCACAAATGAATTAATTACGTAACGAATTCATCACCTCATTATGAAAGAATAGATGTAAATAACACCGAATAAATAGTTTTTATAACACAAGCTTTTAATTTATAATTTTATTTGTTAATTTAATTGACTTCTGTTGTCATTCAATTACAATGAAGTTGCGGAGAATAATTTATTAATTGTTTATTATTCATAGCCACATTATGGTATTCCTGTATTCGAGATAAAAATATATTTATCACAAACTACCAGGAATTGTGTGTTTACTTCGTTATGTCACACTTCTGGACCTAACTGTAAGTTATTTACATTACATCCTAATATAATCCTACGTCATCTACATTCAAGTACATACCATAGTAAACGCATGTTAAAATAACCCTATAAATCTATTACAACGTTTTACACACACTACGGAATAATGCAACGGACCTCCGAATGTTGCGATTTCGCAATGATGAAAGTAGGTTTGCGAACTACATCTCACCAACTTCTAGGGGTGGATGTACTCATTGCACCATGCCTGTCTACAACTACGACCTGATACCAATGCAAACCTATCCCGTGTCCACAATCCAACATTAACACCACGCAACAAAGTATAAGTCCAAAAGATGTTTCATTCAAGAATAAATAATGAACATACATGCATTCAATATCACTATAGACTGTTATGCCTTTCAGCGTTCAGTCTGCAAGCCTCTGTGAATATATAAACGTCGCCACAATCCTCGATTTGCAACTAGTGTTGTGGCCCCCTTTAGTTCTATACCTCTTATCTTTAAATCGTTAGAAACCGAGTCTAACCATCGTCGTCTCGGTGTCCCTCTACTTCTCTTACCCTCCATAGAAGAGTCCATTATTCTCCTAGGTAACCTATCCTGCTCCCTTCGCCTCACCTGACCCCACCACCAAAGCCGGTTTATGCGTAGAGCTTCATCCATCGAGTTCATTCCTAACTTAGCCCTTATATCATCACTTCTAGTACTATCCTGCCATTGTTCCCACCTATTTTTACCAGCAAACATTCTTGCTACTTTCATGTCTGTTACCTCTAACTTATTGTCACAGGTGAACAATGTAGTGGAAGTGGAGAGTGTTTATTGAAGACTTTATTTGTAAAATGTGGTAATATGTTTTATTTGTAATGACCTAACCTGTACGGTGTAATATTTGTAACATATGGTACGTGTACATAGTAGATTTCAGTTCTGTACCTAATGGAAGTATCCAGAAAGTTACATGAATTTTTGAACTGAGTGTGTTGCCTTTTGTTGGTTATGTGTTCTAGAAGGCATTTATTAACTATTCTGGAAATGGAAGGTTCGCGATCGCGTATTCGAGAGTGTAGGTTAAGTTCGTTGGTTGGTGAATCTAGGGGGCGATAGGGGGTGCTCATGCAATCTGATTGGCTACTCCAAGGCCCGGGTTTACCTATATATAGAGAGCGAAGCTGCGTTCGTGATAATTCGGTCTTGTCTTGGCCTGATCTGCCTTAGACTGTGTTGGTCTGTCTGAAGTTTTGCGTCGTGTGCGATGCCTCGCTACCGGGATGGCGCACCTTCGGGTAAGCACTCTTACTTTCCGTTCCTTCTAAATTTTCCGAAATGTTCGGTTGCTATTTCGTATAGGAGTCTGCCCTAGCCTAACGTAGATTCGCCAAATTATTTATTTATGACGCCTTAGCTTTTCAGCTGGGCTTGCCTGTTTCTTTTCGAGGCATTCCCATTTCTTATTTCACTAAATATGCAGATTGTAATTTATATATATTTACCTTGGGGTTTGCTTCTGGTAGTTCAGTGTCACTTGATGTACGCTAGATTTTGGGAGAGTACGTTCACTTCACTGTAAATGGTAATTGCTTTTTACGTTGCTTTTAACCTACTAAATTGCATTGTAGAACTGGATTTGTAACTAGATGTATAGTTGGTTTGAAATTTGAAACTTGTCGTGAAGCCATTATCAAAGAACCTCTAAGATATGTGTATCACGGAGCTTATAGTTCGTATGTTGTAAGTTGTTGGATTTTGTTTCGGAATGTATTTGTAAAATTTCACTTGTAAATAATAATTTTCAAATTTAAGGATCACGGCGAATTACTTCGGAATCTGCAACCTAAGCATGTCAATGCCCTCAGTAGGTCGTAGTTCCTTTCACTTTCCTGGTTTATTTTCCACTAGTTGGCAATACTGATATTTACGTATAATATTGTTGGCGGAGATCCGCGTAGTCCAGCTGATGTTTCGCTGACTGTGTAGTGTTTTCTGATATTGTGTGGTTGCTCTTACTTCCCCCCTTTATTGTGCTTAGTGCTTTGTTGTTGGCGGAGATCCGCGTAGTCCAGCTGATGTTTCGCTGACTGTGTAGTGTTTTCTGATATTGTGTGGTTGCTCTTACTTCCCCCTTTATTGTGCTTACTGCTTTGTTTTGTGTAATCACTGTAGTAAAGGTTACATTTGGTAGCAGAGACAAGCGCTAGTTTGCGGACGAAGAAAAGTGAACCGTGATCATACCTAACCTAAAACTCCGTAAAATTTGTGGTTCGTATATCGCTTGAAATGTTGTTTTTATCTGTCAGGATGGCCCACGCTGTTCCTAATCATTTCCATTTAAGAAAGGCAGAACTGATTTACGAGTTAAAAATTCGCAAATTAATTCAACAGGGAATGTCAGAGATAACACTAGCCTGTTGAAGCAGTCCCTTCACCTACCTATAACCATACCTGAGTTAACTACAGACGAGTTGCGTGAGTCTTTGGCCGTGATTAAAGAGAGGTTACCCAAAATTTAACGCCATTCTTGTGTCCTTTGGTGCTTTTAAGCCCTCGCATGGTCAATTAGCGCGGGTTAAGGGGCAGTTATTACATTATTTAGACAGAATTAAGGATTTGTTGTCTCTCGAATTGCCGGAAGTTGAGCGGCAGAAATGTCAAGCCTTACTAGAACAGTTTTTCAGAGTTTTCGACAGAATCAGTGGTTTGCTTGAAGGCAATAAGTTAAATAACACGGTTTCTGAAATTCAAGTGTCTATCCCATCTGAAATGAGTGAAAGCGTTAATTCTGGTGTTGCACCTGTTGCTGCTCAAGTGTGCAATCTGACACCTAGTGCTGGTGTTAGGCCTGTTCAGGAGTCTGAGGTGAATAATGCTGCCCTGGGATCTTCTGTTTCATTGTCTGGAACTAGGATACCTGTAAGTCATTCTAATGATATATCTCTTTTGCATGTTGGTACCCGTACAAGTTTTCCTGTGGTTCCTGCTAATAATGTTGTAGCTCAGTGTTTGCCCTCAATTTTAATCAACCCGATTCTGATGCAATGGTGCAAAACCACCACCCTGTTTTAGCGCCACCGGTATCAAGTTGCATAACCTCTACACAACCGGCAAATGCCCAAATGGTCTCTCAGATTAGTGAGAAAATTTCTCAAATGAGGTTGTCTGCGCCGGTAACATTGCAGGATAACGTTAGTCCTAACCTATCCTGTACTCCGTCCTTTCCACAGGGGCACCCGAATCAAAGGTACGAGACCTCAGTAAACCCTCTGGACTATTCTATGCCTTCCCAAGCACCGCCTACACCTGTTTTCCCCAGATTTTCTCCAATCTGCCTCAGCCGTTGACCACTGTATTTAAGAGAGTCTCTAAATTTTCAGCTAACTCCGTTGAAGAAGTTATTTCCTTCCTTCGCTTTCTAACTGAGTTCAAGGATCAGGCAATAGTGTATAGTCTCAGTAACGACAACGTGTTTCAAATTCTATACCTGCATGTCTCTGGGGCTCTATCTGGCCATTTCCGAAAGATGGTCAGTAGATCAATTTCATGCCCATGTTCTTGAATATTTCATTGCTGCTCGTGTCTTGTCAGCATTAGTGCAGAAGCACAATTTCAGAGTACAGTATCTCAATGAGTCACTATCTGAATATGTTCAAGACATTAAGTTCCAAGTTAAGATTTTCCAGCTCCACTAATCAGAGGCCCAGATTTTTGCTAACATAATTGAAGGTCTCGCCCCGAACTATAGATCATATCTGACTCTTTCACCTCGACCAGCAACGTTCGCCCAGTTGGAAGCCGTTACAGTGTCTGCTGAAGGCATTCGATATGCTGAACAGTTACGCCTTGCATTAGCCCCACCTCCTATAAGCATGCCCTCTACTCAGGATTCTAAAACCACCCCGTCACCTGCTTCCAACTCGCGTAATCCTCTTTCGTGCTTCATTTGTGGCTCCACGGCTCATCTCAAGCGGGATTGTCCCAAGGCTTCGACATTAGGCAATGCGAGACCTGCGATGGTTAAAGGCTCATCCACCTATACTTCTTGCCGTAACTGTGGATCAACTAGGCATTTCTCTAGGCAGTGCCCACGTAACATTTCTGACTCTGGACCCCCAGGCCATAGTAGTGCTAGATGACTAGCCGCCAGTTCTGATGGTAAACCCCAAAGCATGGCTTCTTGTCTTGTCAATCATGACTGTATCTTTGATGGTTTATTGAATTCTGAGGCTGATGATTGCTCCCAGTCTTACTCTGGTGTTCATTTCTTGCAATCTTGTAGGTTTTCAGCCATACCTTCTTGTAAACTACCATATTTATGCATAGAGGTAAATAATGAATCTGTCTGTGCATTACTAGACTCTGGGAGTAGTGTCAGCTTGATGATTGAGACCTGGTACGATTCTATGAAAACTGTTTGTAGATTACCTGTATTACAACCCGTGTCCTTAACCTGCCATACTACTAATTCTAATTCGTTGATCATTGTAGGATCACTAGAGGTCAATATTAGAGTCCGTGATTTCACCTGGAAAATGCCAGTAATAGTGGCAAAGGATTTATCCTTCCAGTTCATATTGGGTGCAAATTTTATTGTTAAAACAGGCATGATTTTGGACCTCCAGTTCAACAGATTCCATTTTAAATTTTGTGCAAAAACCTTTGAGCTGTGTGATCGCTCCTCCATTCCGCCTTGTCACGTTAACCCTGTTCCTGAAGATTCTGAAGAACCCAAGGCTTTTGATTTTAATCACTTACCCTAAGAGCAGGCCAATCAACTTAGGAAACTCCGGTAAGTTCCCTGATGTCTTCACCGACAGGTTAGGTGTCACCAATATATTAGAATACAAAATTGAAGTAACGGATAACATACCTGTTCGTTCTCCTCCGTACCGGCTGTCACCTCCCAAAATGAAAGCCCTGAAGGCTCTCATTGATCAAATGCTCGCTGACGGAGTGATACGCCCGTCCAAGTCAGCCTATTCTTCTCCCATATTTCTGGTCCCTAAACCGCAAAGTGGTTATCGGCCTGTAGTTGACTATCGGATGTTGAACCGTAAGGTAGTCCTCCAATCTGTCCCACATCCTGATTTGCTCTCTTGTTTTTCTTGGTTCGCTAATGCAAAAATTTTCACCACCTTCGATTTAAGTCAGGCTTATTACCAGATACCCCTTGCCGAAGAATCCAAGCATCTAACTGCATTTGCAACCGATTTGAACCTATATGAATTTGAGCGTGTCCCTTTTGGTCTGGTGACTGAAGCCGCCGTCCTTACACGATTACTAGATTATGCCCTATCGGACATTAAGTTCAAGTTCGTTTATGATTACCTTGATGATCTCGTAAATTTTAGTGAAAACTTCGAGGAACACCTACTCCATCTCAACGAAGTGCTTCAGAGACTGCGTAAAGCAGGTCTAACCCTCAAGGCATCCAGGGTTTCCTTCGCACAACCCCAGATGTAATCCTTAGGACATATTGCGTCGGGGAGGGGTGTCTCAATCGATCAGGCTCGTACTGCAGCCATCCAGAATTTTCCTCCTCCAAAGGACGTCAAGGCTGTAGCCAGATTCATTGGCATGGTTGATTTCTTTCACAAATTCATTCCCAATTTTGCTGAACGTGCAGCCCCATTAAATGCTTTGAGAAGAAAGGATGCCAAATTTGTGTGGGGTGATGCCCAACGTGAAGCCTTCGTGGACTTGAAATCTACCTTATGTAACGCTATTGTACTGGCTACGCCAGACTTTTCTAAACGCTTCATCCTTCAGACTGACGCCTCTTCCTTAGGCATATCCGGAGTTCTTCTACAGGAATTTCAAGAAGGGCGTCGTCCTATTTCTTATGCTTCACGTGCCCTGAATCCTGCTGAGGGAAATTATGAGTTGGAAGCCTTGGCTGTTGTCTTCTATTTAGAACGCTTCATAATGCACCTGGAACATCTTCCTTTCGATCTGGAAACTGACAATCAGGCGTTGAGCTGGGTACTGGCCAAGCCGCGAAAGACCGGTCGTCTAGCACGTTGGGCAGTGCGCATCTCAGCCTTTCAATTTGAAGCCCGCCACATTCGTGGCACGGAAAACGTTGTGGCTGATGGCCTCAGCAGGATGTTCTATCCAGGCAGCTCTGACCCTCAATCAGAGCCAGCAGACTCATCTCCCGAACAAGTATCACCTTTTGTCATTGTAGTTCTCGCTGACTCTCCCTTCCTTTTCAAGGATATAACAAAACATCAAGAGGACGATCCTGAGTTAAAGGCTATTATCGACAGGATTAAATCCGGTGAGCACGTTAAGCCCTATATTCTTAAGAATGGTGTCCTCTGTTGTCCTGCTCGCGGTCGTAAGGACCCTAAAATTGTAGTCCCAAATAACCTGATCCCGGCTCTCTTCAAATATTTTCATGAATCCCCAGTGGGCGGTAATCAGGGCGTTTTCCAAACAAGAGAGAAGATTCGTAACCACTTCATTTGGAAATCCATGGATAGTGAGATCCGTACCCTTGCCAAGTCCTGTAAGATTTGTAACATCAGCAAACCCGCCCCGAATACTCGTCTAGGTCTCTTGTCTTCTGAGCAAGTTTCTCGCCCAATGGAAAGACTGTTCATAGACTATATCGGGCCCTTCCCGAGATCTCGGAATGGTCATCGTTTCATACTTGTGTGTGTTGACGCCTTTTCGCGTTTTACGTGGCTGTTCCCCACTCGGATGGCTGACACTAACACCACCATCTCGTGCTTCAAACAGATATTCGCCTCGTTTGGACATTCTCAAATTTTGGTAAGTGATAACGCAGGAGCCTTTACTTCTGCCCAGTTCCGGAATTTCTGTTTTGATCTATCCATTGCTCACGTAACCACCACCCCGTATTACCCGAAGCCAAATTATGCTGAGAGAGTGAATCGTAACCTGCGATCTGCACGCATCGCTTATCACTCCTCAGACCACTCCAAGTGGGATTCCTCATTAAATTGGTTGTCATTTGCATTTAACACTGCTGTCCATGAAAGCCACAAGCAAACCCCTGCTTCATTAATGTTGGCTTTTACCCCAAAATCTCCTTCATCTATCCTGTGGTCAATTAATGATCTTCTGCCCGACGATGCCAGCCCAGAAAAGATCCGAGCTCATTGGCACCGTGCACGAAAGAACTTGAAGGTTTGTAACGCTAAGGTCCAGCGTAATTACAAATATGGGCGAAGACCGCACGAGCTCTCTGTGGGTGACCAGGTGTTTATTAAAACACATCCCGTCAGTAGTTCTGCGGACCATGTTATCAGTAAGTTGGCCCCCAGATTTCGAGGTCCCTGCACCATCGTAAAGTTCCTTACCCCGGTGACATTATTGGTGAGCGTTCACGAAAGGAAAAGGATCAGCAGAGTCCACCTCTCCCAGATCAAAGTACCTTAAGTCTGGTAGGGGAGGGTAAATACCATTGTTGGTGACAATGTAGATTTAGTTATAAGATAATGAGTTTATTGTAAGATATTTATGAGGTTTTAATTATAAGGTAATAATAAGTTTTGTTGTAAGTTAGTTGTAAGTAACTGTGCAGGTGAATACCTTAGGAATCCCCTAGTGTAATGGATTTAGTATTATAAGTTAGGTAGGTTTTAGTTAGGGTCACACCTTGGAATTTATTCCCCTTACTTTCAGGTTTTGGGTAAACTCCTATAGGTTCCTTTCACCCCCACCATAATCTTGTCAAATGAATTATAGATAGCAGTGCTTACCCCGGGGCTAGTGCCCTAATGTCCCTGGGGTGCGAGGGAGAGTCCCTACTGCATACTCATTAAGCCACCCATTGGGTGACTATACGCAAGATCTTTGAGCCCAGAAGCATACTTTTACCTCAAGTATTCCCCTGTCTGCTGCGGCTTGTTTATGTTGCAGTGGCTAAAGTGACCAGCTTCTTCTGACGGCAAACTGAAGTGCCAAGTTGGAGGCGCATTCTGTAACTTGGGCGCTACCATTCCCACCACGATCCTGTGGCAAACATCCTAATGGTGGCAGTCTGACTGGACGGTATCTCACCCATCTCCCGATTTGGTGAAAGATACCACTGGACTGCAATTACATAGCTACCCGGGTTGACTGAAGTGGAGGCTGGCGGCAAACGGCCGTGTCGGCAGCCGCATCATCAGCGAGAACCTGTGGCGTAGCTGTGCGGTGACTGGTGTGGAAAAGTGTTGCAAAATAGTCCGTAATCTCGCCCATTAGGAGGCTTTGAACGCTGTTTAGCAAAAAAGTGAGAAGTTCCTTTATGACTAACATTTGGCAGAAAGAATGTGTGTACATCCTTTGGTGAACAGAGTACAAATTGTATAAACAACTGTGAAAGGGTCAGAAGGCGTTTTGAACTGTAATGTGACAATCCATGTAGATTTTGTGATATTTATTGAAAAGTTGGATCAATGAACACATTCATTATTTTTGAAAATTGTGTGACAGTTTGTTTTTTTGCTTTGATTACTTAGAAAGTCAACTTCAAGAAATCATGTGTGTTAGAGTAATGTATCATTACTACCTGTACTCTGTGAGAACGTTTTATTGCTTTCTCCCCAGTGAAACTATGTTAATGTTCGAGCGTGGCTCGACTTTCGGGGGGGGGGGGGGAGGAGGATGTCACAGGTGAACAATGTAGTGGAAGTGGAGAGTGTTTATTGAAGACTTTATTTGTAAAATGTGGTAATATGTTTTATTTGTAATGACCTAACCTGTACGGTGTAATATTTGTAACATATGGTACGTGTACATAGTAGATTTCAGTTCTGTACGTAATGGAAGTATCCAGAAAGTTACATGAATTTTTGAACTGAGTGTGTTGCCTTTTGTTGGTTATGTGTTCTAGAAGGCATTTATTAACTATTCTGGAAATGGAAGGTTCGCGATCGCGTATTCGAGAGTGTAGGTTAAGTTCGTTGGTTGGTGAATCTAGGGGGCGATAGGGGGTGCTAATGCAATCTGATTGGCTACTCCAAGGCCTGGGTTTACCTATATATAGAGAGCGAAGCTGCGTTCGTGATAATTCGGTCTTGTCTTGGCCTGATCTGCCTTAGACTGTGTTGGTCTGTCTGAAGTTTTGCGTCGTGTGCGACGCCTCGCCACCGGGATGGCGCACCTTCTGGTAAGCTCTCTTATCTTCCGTTCCTTCTAAAATTTCCGTAATGTTCGGTTGCTATTTCGTATAGGAGTCTCCCTAGCCTAACCTAGATTCGCCAAATTAATTATTTACGACGCCTTAGCTTTTCAGCTGGGCTTGCCCGTTTGTTTTCGAGGCATTCCCATTTCTTATTTCACTAAATATGTATATTGTAATTTACTATATTTACCTTGGGGTTTGCCTCTAGTAGTTCAGTGTCACTTGATGTACGCTAGACTTTGGGAGAGTACGTTCACTTCACTGTAAATTGTAATTGCATTTTACGTCGCTTTTAACCTACTAAATTGCATTGTACAACCTATTAAATTGCATTGTACAACTGGATTTGTAACTAGATGTATGGTTGGTTTGAAGTTTGCAACTTGTATTGAAGCCATTATCAAAGAACCTCTAAGATATGTGTATCACGGAGCTTATAGTTCGTAAGTTGTAAGTTGGTGGATTTTGTTTCGGAATGTACTTGTAAAATTTCATTCGTAAATAATATTTTTCACATTTAAGAATCACGGCGAATTACTTCGGAATCTGCAACCTAAGCCATGTCTATGCCCTCAGTAGGTTGTAGTTCCTTTCATTTTCCTGGTTTATTGTCCACTAGTTGGCCCTACTGATATTTACGTATAATGTTGTTGGCGGAGATCCGCGTAGTCCAGCTGATATTTCGCTGACTGTGTAGTGTTTTCTGATATTGTGTGGTTGCTCTTACTTCCCCCCTTTATTGGGTTTATTGCTTTGTTTTGTGCAACCACTGTAGTAAAGATTACACTTATGAATAAGATATCCTGATTCCGATCAGCTTTCGCTCCCGTAAAGCAAAGTTGGTCTGAAAACAGACCGATACATAATACTGGTGATTGCGACTGCGAGCTCACTGCATTAGCTTGACTACACCTCGATTCAATAACACTTAATATATTACCATCCTGGGAGAACACACAACCTAAACAGTCCACGCCAAATTTACTAATCTATGAAGCCATTTCATCCCTGCGTTCCCACTATACTTCACCATTTCCGGTCGAATTTCATCTATTCCTACTTCCTTATGAAAATGGAGTTTATTTACCATCCTTTCCACTTCCTAAAGCATAATTTCTCCAACATCATTTTCCTCCTCCCCATGAGCTTGGCTGTTTGCAACACCACCAAGATGATTTCTTTTTACATTGAGATTACCTATTAAATGTGTAACCAGCTTGTATGAATGGCAGTATGAATGGAAGGATGAATGAGGTTAGAATTTATATTTTGTTAAATTATTTCATTATTCTGTTTTATAACGTTTATTAGATATGTGGTTAAGTGTAAGAGAGGGCCGTGAGCCTTAACTTCGCCCCAAATGAAGGCATGAAATAAATAAATAAATAAATAAATAAATAAATAAATAAATAAATAAATAAATAAATAAATAAATAAATAAATAAATAAATAATAAGATGTTCAAAATGTTCCATCCACCTCTTCATTGATTCCCTGGGATCTATTATGTGTTCACCTGAATTACTGAAAATACTGTTCATTTCCTTTTCCTCCTTCCTAAGATTCTTTATTACTGTCCAGAAATGTTTCCCTGCTCCTTGATCTAGCCTTTCCAGTTTATTACCAAAATCTTCGCATGACATCTTTTTGGATTCAACAACTATTTGTTTCGCTATGTTTCTTTCATCTACGTACAAATCCCTGTCTGCCTCGGCCCTTGTTTGGAGCCATATCTGATAAGCCTTCTCTTTATGTTTACAGGCTTCTCTCACTTTTTCATTCCACCAAGATGTTTGCCTTTTCCCGTCTTTATACACAGTTGTTCCTAGGCATTCCCTTGCTGTTTCTACTACAGCATCACTGTATGCTACCCATTCGCTTTCTATATCTTGAACCTGCTTACTCTCTACCGTTTGAAACTTCTCACTAATCATATCCATGTATATCTGTCTAATTTCCTCGTCCTGGAGATTTTCTGTCCTAATTTTTTGCAGACAGATTTCACTTTCTCTACCCTAGACCTAGAGATACTTAGTTCACTACAGATCAGATAGTGGTCTGTATCATCGAAAAATCGGCGAAAATCTCGTATATTCCTAACAAATTTTCTGAATTCAAAGTCTGTTAAGATATAGTCTATTTTGGATCTGGTACCCCTAGCCTCCCATATGTAGCGGTGAATAGCCTT
Organism: Anabrus simplex; assembly: GCF_040414725.1. Taxonomy (NCBI): domain Eukaryota; kingdom Metazoa; phylum Arthropoda; class Insecta; order Orthoptera; family Tettigoniidae; genus Anabrus; species Anabrus simplex. The sequence continues at coordinate 398,339,351 of NC_090266.1, read as the reverse complement.
TTGCTTGAAGAATGTATTCGTAACAGCTAAACCCATACCAGCACAGAAGTCCAGCAAACGCTTCACATTCCCATTAGCTTCCATATCTTCCCCACATTTACCTTCGTATCCTTCAGTTCTATACCCAACTCTCTCATTGAAATCGCCCATTAACACTATTCTATCTTCGCTGTTGACCCTGACCACGATGTCACCCAATGCTTCATAAAACTTGTCAACTTCATCCTCATCCGCACCCTCACATGGTGAATACACGGGCACAGTTCTTGTCCTAATTCCTTCAACTGACAAATCTACCCACATCATTCGCTCATTTACGTGCCTAACAGAAACTATGTTGCGTGCAATGGTATTCATGAAAAACAGCCCTACCCCAGACTCTGCCCTTCCCTTTCTAACACCAGTGAAGTACACTTTATAATCTCCTATCTCTTCCTCGTTTTCTCCCCTTACCCGAATATCACTTACTCCTAGCACATCCAGATGCATGCTCTTTGCTGACTCCGCCAGTTCTACTTTCTTTCTTCCATAAGCCCCATTAATATTGATAGCTCCCCATCGAATTCCATTTCGTTCGCCAAGTTGTTTCCAAGGAGTCCCTCGCCTGTCAGATGGGAGTGGGACTCCGTTACTCCCATAGGTCCGAAGCTTGCTTAAAATGTTCTGAGCTCGGTCGATTCATGAAGCAGGATGCTGCCCTACTTGCACATAGTCCAAGTGAGGATCTCTCCTCTAACGGGTTATGGACCACCGATGGATTGTATAGTCCTAGCCGCCTGAAACAAAGGAGGGCCATGACTCAGCATATGTCCGAAATGCCCACTCCCATCCGAAATGCCCACTCCCATTCAATAGCAACCGGTATCCCGACTGTCAGGACCACTTACTAGGCCACTCAGCCGTAGCCCATGGTTCACGAACTAGGACGTGACTACAGTAACCCACAAACATGAACCATATAAAATATAAATTAAGAACAACTGAAATAATTTGGTCACCCCTTCACAATATGAGTACGGCTCTTCCCTGGACACCTCTCACATTGATCACTCCAACAATAACAAACGGGGCGATCTATCTTGTCAGCTTAAAATGAAGTACTTGACCAAAAATCTATCGCCCTGGAATTATGCCCGTCGCTTAATAGAATGAGTGTAATATCTCACAAGTTAACATGAAATATCTGGACTGAATAATAAAGCAATTCCCAGTATTAGCATAGAATGATAATTTTGTCTCCCATTTATGCCATCAACAACGTGTTTTAGCGACCGCACTCGAATTGGCCGCAGGGTCCGTTCCAACATTGTGTCTTTACACCTGTTGTCGCGTAATCTCCCTAGCGTGAACAAAATCATTATTTTCAACCTCTAAACAGAACTCTTAAAATGCATTCAAAATATCGGAAATAAACTCATGTTTCTACAACATTAGCGTGATATAATTTGACAGCAATTTAGTACAAAATGCGAGAAGATTTGAGTAGACACGTCTCATAAAAATTGTCCCAAATTCCATCCAACGGGATCTATGTTCTACCGTGGTCACCAACTCACGGGGCAAACTTTCCCGTGTCAAGAAAAGTGCGAAAATAATCCTCGGACATCTGTAACACAAATGCCGACATGCTACAACCTCAAAATAACTCAGGACAATCTCGTGGTAATGTACTTCTCAAAAACTAGAGGACTTCAACCGCCTGAGCCAAATTCAACCTCCCTTCTACAGTACAACAGTGACATGGAATATCTGACCTAGATCTGCCTTCTTCACTATGACAAACATACTTCGGACGGCGTAAACCAATTTCCGGCATTCCTCTTAGGATTAACAATATTTCCTCAATAAACCGAAACTCGGAGCTTACCGGTAGTCTCTCTGACAAAATTTCTGAATAATGATTCACAACACATCTTTTGCCAATTCTTAGCATTTCCAAGACATTTCCCTTCACAAAAACACACGCTATGAGACAATACTAATTTCATGAAGATATGCACTTCGCTCTGCCCCTTACGGATTCCCAAGCTAGGTACGGGTGATAGCGATCCTATTGCCCAACTCACGTCATACGTTACAAATACCAGATTTTTTAAAGCAATATTTTACATTTTATTTCCAGACGAAAATAGGGTAACAAAACACGCTAAATCTCCTACTGAACATAACTAAACGTTTCTCAACTAAAACAAAAGACATCAAATTTTTGTGAAGCGGCATTTCAGCTGTTTTACTTTTGAAATATATGTGCCTATATGGAAATACATGATAATTTTACTTGACGGAAATAATCCAACCTTGGACACAATCATCATATTACCCTCATTAAATGCACAGAATTAGACACGCACACGCTAGCAATGAAACTTACCTCGTACGTTACAGACGTTGAAAAACAAATACATGATGAAGAAAATTTGCGTCACAAACATCACACAATACATGACATAATGAAGTAAACGTGATGTACCGGTAATAAAATTTTTATTTCACATTACCTTATGCTGTCGAAATCCATCCCAGAAGTCTTACCACCGTTCTCTAGTTATCCTTAACCGGCCAAACTAACAAACTGAATACAACTGGTATACATTTTCATTACCCGTACATAGGTCTTCTCCATTTCCCTTCCAAATGTTTTTCTTTGTATAATGTTATTCACCTGCAAATAAGGACATTGAAAAGGGAATGCTCTTGCACGCCGAAGCGATTTTTACGAAATACGCACTCGTATAAACGAACGTCTTACAGCACTCACATGACAACAACTCAGTGTGGTACTTCGGCAATGCAGTGACCGTCTCTCACTATGAGTTTCAAAATAATGCCACATTTGGAATTCTGACGAGACTTTACAAGTGTTCCTATCAGCAATGAGATCTGCTTTGTGAACAGACACAATTTTATGGACACCACATGCATGTTAAACAGATCAGCTAACCCTCAAATTAAGTTTCAGAAAATTTTAAAGTATCGAAGAAATGCTTCTGGAGACTAAGTATCCGGCCTGCTTACATGGCCAAAACCTATGTTACTTTCTTGGACTGAGACTGAGAAACAAAAGGCTTTATTTGGAGCTTGCGCTGAGATGCGTGGATTCACATCGTATCCCCAAGACATAGTGAGTGAATCCAAAGTAGCAGAAACTCCTTTTATCAACCATGACGATGTTAGAGAATGCGAACACACGACACTATCTTCATAAAATAATTTTCACAAGTACATGTCCGGAATATTCTTAGTACTGTCTATACATGAATTATTGGAATTTTCCGCATGGTCCTAACCTTCCAAACTGAATTATTCCCTGGGCACTATCTTTATGGCCGATGTCATGGAAATCGAACGAACTGACGTGCTTTTTTAAGATATTCTTATTTGAGCTATTAGAGACTTCTAAATTCGTTCACTAACGTAGGATTGGATACCTTTCCTCCCGTCAATTTCGTCCTAGTCCTTCTGTAGACCAAATACGACTGGCATAAACTTAAGTCATGCAGTCTTGATCCTGTCGAAACGTCTATCTTACGAGATTCCTTCATTCGTGGGAAAAGACATTCCCCCTTACCTTTCTCCGTGTCTAGGCTGACCAAGGGAAAATTTGAGTCGAGCTCCTTATGCTGTTTGCCCACCTGATTCAAACTTTCTGAACTCCTAGGTTAAGGACTTTGGTTTAACCCTTGCATTCAAGATTCTGGTTCCTCCTAGCTCAAAGTTTATGGGTTCAATACAACACACCATCCTAGCAGCAAACACAGATATGTCCAATAGTTACTACATCATCCCAATAGGGTTGGAATTCAGAACTGCAACCAGCCGTAAAACTACGCTTAATCTAAACATACTGTAGTACCGACCTCGCGAAATGGAAAATAGTTCAGGAAGTAGAAGAAGAAGAATACCATGTCAAGAAAATGTGTACGAATCATTCACTTACGGATAACGCATCCTGTAAAACTCGCATTAATCCTAGAAATACTTTGTTCAAGATCGGACTAAACGTCTATTTAAGTATTCATTTTCCTTTTTCTGTTCTGCTATAGAATTTATTCGCTTCTAGAGACTATAATATTTTGTTAACTCCTAAAGTAAACGCCTATGAAAGGAATTTCATGCTGTCCACTGGAAGCGTCGAGATGTAACTTTCTCATCCACAGTCACACAGCATGATTTTGAGAAGAAGTTTGAAATCCTAGAGATCTTATACTCGAAGCCACTAGGGGATCTACTGTACTTCGGTGAAGATTTATGAGCTTGTCTGTCATACGGCAAGGAAGCCTACGGGATGAAGCCCTCTGATCACTGAGACCTCGTTCTAAAGTATTCGTCACTCTCTGCCATATTTGAAACACTAAGTGTACTCCAGTCAAACATCGTATCTAATTTCCGAAGTTAAGAGTTATCCTTCTACGACATTTCAGCTATTAGATGTCCATTGTAGACTTATTCCAAAATTCTAAATCTAGATTATAATCGTGCAAAAAATACAGAAAACAACAATGAACGGAACAGCCTGATAATCTTCGATGTTTTTACTGTGCTTTTACAGAGATAACTTTAAAATCTAAGGGCATATTCTGATTACTGAATTGAGCTTGTACCATCAGGTACATTACGATGCAATGTTCTGTGTTCTTTGTCTGCATATAGTATCACCACTGCGTAGGTTCAGGCCCAGATTTGGGATATGCACAGTGTCCTATTGGATTATAAGTGAATTCAAGATGACAGTAATAAAACTGGATGTGTAAGGATTAGGGGTAGTTTATTATAGATCTACAAAATCAGCACAAATGAGCATAAAAAGCGTTTCAAACCCAGTCTGAGTGAAATTCTCGCACGTGTGAACAAATTTTCCCACACGTTGGATTATGAGCTGAAATTGTTTCTATTATGTTCCTTTAATTTTTGTTTCGATATTGAACGTATTAGTCTAGGTACTATCATTCATTATACATTGAATATTTAATTAACTCATTTACTTGGAAAATTATCATAAGATCTAGGTGTGTGGGACGTAGAAATAACTCGCGTGTGGTAGTGTTGCACTTCAAGAGCACTGATGGGCGTCATCATATCCTGTAATCTATGGGTGAAGTCAGTGAGTTCTGGAGGGAAAACACAATAGAAGTTAACCCCTAGCCGACCAAGGGTGTATTGCCCCTACTATTGTACAATTTTCCATTGAAACTCTATAAGAAAGGGGTTACTTAAATAGAATAAAATGTTAAGTATACTTTATATTTTTATAATTCTTTTGTTTTCCTTCACGGCATACGAGAGTACCATCGGTCCCTATGAAGGCTGATTCAACATAAGTAATTAGATATAATTCATGCTGAAAGGCTTTCTCCAACATAATTAAATAAAATACATTGATCAGTTTGCAGTTAATAGTCTTCATTATTAATACTGAGGACTGTAACAAAATTAATTCAGGGACAATTTATATGCACAATATGAATGATGTAATGAATGAATTATTTAATTTCCAAAATTAGAGGAACGTTCACAAATTTCAGTTCACAGTGTTATTCCTATTGATTAACTACATCATGTAGGCATTGAAACAATTCTTTTTTCATTACAACATTTCGCAAATAAACATACAAATTCTCCTGTCAAATATTACCTTCCTTCTAGTTCATCTTCTGGTTAGTAGCTTCACTCACTTTTATATGAACGTATTCTTACTAACTGTTAATTTTAATAAAGGGAAAAGTTTGTCCCTTTACCGTGACCACCCACAATAATTCCATACCGGAACTCCAAATGAAATAAAAATGTCTAATACAAAGGTTGCAAAACATAAAGCGGGAAATAATACTCCGGGATAGTCAGACTACTAGCAATACTGTATTTATTACTGAAATATGAGTACTACCTTCAGTTTATTAAATAGCACTATGTATTTAAGCTCGTCAAGACCTATTCAAAATTGTATCACAATGCAAGATTCCAATGAAGAGATTGTTAACACCCGACACAGAACTTGAGGTTCAAAATGGAGAGATGACGCAAACATTGCAGTTACGGAGAGTTTCGTACCGCATGCCACGTTTAATACAAAAATTAGAAGGAACAATGCAAAACACATGACGTGATGACTACTCAGTCGGCCATCCGTGTGCAATAGAATTTAGTACTGAGCCCATAATTCTACCATACTGAAATTTAAACTACAAGATGGAGTGCATCCAAAGTTTTATTGCAAGCTCATCCTGTGTTCCGTGGCGTGACAATTCACAGCGGGATGCGACCCAACAAACATCGAACGAGATCGGAACATTTCAGAAGACATTGGGTAATTAATAATGAATTTCTGGATAATAACCCTCTTTGAGAGGGATGTCGGCACTGTCATTAACAAAATAAATAAGTAATTAAGAATTTTGGGAAATAGTTGATGAAGCTTAAGTCCACAGAGTGGAAATGTATGTAATTAGGCTCGGAGAGAAGTTGGCATCCATACTGGCAGAGTGAGGTACACGTCTCAAGAAACTCTCGTGCACGATATTAGTTACTTACGCCCAATAAGGAAACAGGAAAAACCATCAAACGACACCGTCGTGACTGGTCATCAAATGGCATGATTGCACCACAGTACATAACGCCAAGCAGATCCTCCATAGAGAAGGCATAAATACCCCATCCTCAACCAAGAGAATCAGCCATCATTCAATTGTCCGAGAGGGTGAACCTATGTCGCGCAACAATATGAAGAGGACTTAAAGAGTGCGAAATAGACTTGTATAATCTCTAAAGCCAGTTGGCTTGAGGGATGAATATATTACCATGTGGTAAAAGGTGAACGAAGACAAATTATCTATTGAAACATTGTATTTACGATATCCATCCCGGTCGGGGAAGATAATCATAAGTTAAATAATTGTAGGATTCCTGAACATTTGCGTAGGGAGACAGCAGATTCGTAGAGAGCTATTGTGAATTATTGCGGATGATGTTATTGTGGTAATCCTTAAGAGAGGACTAGTGTAATCTGGCAGAAAAAAGAACATGTGTCTCACGGTCATTCACATCTGTGGAATACCTGGGGAGGAAGGAGTTGGAGATTTCCGTAAACAGCATTAATTGAATTCTCGACACGAAGCGGGGCGGTTAAACTGTTGTATAATGTGTACAGAATAAAATTTATGGTCGAGTTTCATAAAATCAATGTGTGTGTGTTGCTTCAAGACGAGTGCAGAATCAGTGTTTTTATGAGGTACGGTAGTATTTAAGCGAAGAATGTGTCCTACAATTATGAATGGCTAAGTCCAGAGATGGCTGGAGTAAGATGAAGCCGAGATAATGACACGCCAATGGCACAATTACAGGTCTGTCTAATTTTAAAATTATGTTTTTAGTTAGAGATATAAATGCTTGTCCCTTTAAATTAATTAATAAACCATAACATTGCGTTGTGTATGTGGCGTGTGTAAATTAAATGTTGCGGAGATGATGATGCGTCTTGTCGTTATTCCAGTGTGCAGGTGAATTTTCTGTTATTTAAGTCAGCGCACAAGACTTTAAACTGTGCTTAAATTTCTTATAAAGTTAAGTAAAGTAAAAGTGAAATTAAAATGCAATGAAAATCAATGACGTAATGTTCGGGCCGGTAAAAGTTACATTAATGATAACGATAAAATAACCGTTATAAGTGTGAACAAGTCAAATGACGACATATCCAAAATTCATAATAGTAATAATAATAATCATACTATTCCCGTTAGGATAAAATTGAGATAATAATGCGTTCAGCAGTTAGCTAAACGAGATTTGCGGTTTATATCGAAATCCAGTGAAAAATGATAAATTTGGCATTTTTGGGGAATTTAAATTTTGTGACAACGTGTATTTGTGATACAGAAAATCACGGTATGCTATTTTGCTCCTGAGGTCCGGAAATTTTTCGAGAAGTTAATTGTGAGATCATCGTAAAAATTGTTTGGTCATGGGATCGTTTGTGTTTGAAAGCTTCAATCAAAAAAAATTGGATTGTAATGGAAATGAAATATTATTAGAATAATTGGGAATATTTTAAAGGCAGAGTAAGCCTGTATTTTATGAGTAATGTAGAATAAGCAGGACGTCGAAGGTAAGAGGCCCTGTAGTTCGACGTAGAGTAAATTTCATGACATAGTGTATATGTTGATGTTTAATATTTCTGAGACTGGTTGTCTAAGGGGAACGATGTCCTGTAGCAATCCAGAACGGTTGAAGAATGTGAGGGTTGTCAAATCCAAGTGAGCCTATTTTAAGTACAAGTTGATGTTTTCCTATGATTACTAATTTATATAAGACCGTAGGCAACGGCACTTAAGTTTTGGTGACGATTCTATGTGATACCACCGAAGTGCATTTTGCGATAGCCGACCTCACGAACAAAACACATTCTGACACACGGTCAAGATAATATTTAATTATTGTAAATTGAATTATATTTCTCTGTCTTGACGAGATGAAAACTTCGCTGACTGGAAAAATTGCGGGTGTGAAAAAGGTATTCTATTAGAATGAGTGTTTAGCTTGCTTAGGTTGATGAAAAGTTACTTCAGTGGACAGTTTCACGATGATTCGTGTTTGGAGTGGTGATATGGAAGTTAAATTGGAGCCTCACACTTGAGTTATGCCGTGAAAATCGTGATGGTAATGATTATTGTTTCCAGTGATATTACGTAATGTCAAACGAGGTTTTAGTTTATTTTATTAGCCAACTTCAGCGCATGTGTTTAGATTGTATTAAGGAGCATATTAAACTAATCGAACATGTTGTTTAATTTCGATTTTCACACCTTATTATAGGAAATAGACACAGTACTTTTTCCAGGTTCGAGTTCATATTTGTAGCAAATTTCACTTCATATGTTAGAGTTTCAACAAGGATCAGATTTAAATATCCGGACCTTATGTTAAAGTTTCGATTTCGCCTGGCAGTGTGAATGATGTGTAGACACTATAACGTCTGTATATAGTCAAGTCAAAGGTTAGGCATTTTTGGGAATCGATTTGAACGATGTTAGTGTTTGCAGTAGTGGATTCGAGTGTGAAAGATATTAGCAGGTACTATTTAGGCCATGATTCGGCATAATTCTTTTTATTCTGAAGGTGCTCCCATAATAGCGTTGCATTAGTAGCGGCATGCATGTAAGGGTTGTCTCACGTGGAAACCTGGCTAATAGAGACTGATCACTACAACTTAGCCGCGTGTGTTCAAGTTCGATGAACTTTCGTTTTCTATTTTCTTTACTTAAAATGTATTGTTTGTGTGTCCGGTATTTAATGGTAGTGCCGTGTGTTGACACTTAGTTGATTTACGTAGGATTTACACTACGAATGCGATTTCGATTCGTCAGGTGATTAGCATATTTTATTTTCATGTTTCGTTATTCACATTATTTATATGAGACGTTGATCTACCGATCACATGTTGTACGGTTTAATGGAACAATTGTAGGTAGACGTATTTGTAATTGTAGTCGCAGTTATAGAGAATTGGAAAAATTCCAATTGTTTGTTTTATGTTGTGGACTTGAATTTTAACGAATTTAACGACGTAAATGTTTCATAACATGAAAGTTGGTTTATTAAGAACATTTCAAGTGATTTATTACTTTTTTAACTTCAGTGTTTGGCATTTCTTTGAAATGCATAATGAATGAATGTTTACCTGTATTTCGCATTTTTGTTCCTTCAGAATGATGTAACGTAAGTTCCCATAGGATCAAGTGTTGTTGGTTCCTTCTGAACATCTGTTTGGGGTGATGCACGTTTCAGCATCTGGGTTCCTCTGTAACTTAAGGGTGTCACGATATCACAATACATGGCTGAGTTTTATTCTTTATTGTGACAATTGCTGTTAACTTGTAATGAACGCCATGCTTTCAAGTGATATTTCGCAACCTATCCAAATCAACTGATAGTAAATTCGGTTCGATTAAGGATCCATTCGGAGGATGTTCCTATGTTCGATAGGATACTCGACTAGTGGATAAAGTTAATTAAATGTAAATCTGGAATTCTGCTTGTTGGGGGTCAGATTGACCAAGAATCGTGTGGGTTAACTCACAGTCATCGTTTGGATCAATGCTGCTCAATTTTCAGTTTCTCTATTATTTTTCTGATTTTTGATATTCACGAATTTTACATTGCGTTTCCATTCTTTGGAAGACAGTTATAAACAATTTCAATATAACCTTACGACTCACGTTACGCACTGTTACTGCGTTTTAACATGTTGTTAAAAAACTAACTGACTTTTATTGCCTATTTAATAAACAAATTATCGTGATTTATATTGAATAAATATTTTAGTAAGCACATTTTTGCTCCTCATTTAAACTAGTTATGCACTCATCTGAACCCTATCTTTTGGTCGATGAAGTGACAGAAAAAACTCGCAACGACCCCAACATCCAAGAGTACGATATCATTCTACCGAAGCAGCCAAGGAAGACGCTCAACGATTGAACGGTATGTTCAAGGGTTCAGTGAAATACACTAGAAGTTGAGAGTTGTCGTAACGGAAATGTACTCCAAAAAATAGAAGGTAAGAAATGCTGCTCATTAATGGAGGATGCAAGTTAGCAGGTGAATGTGTTCGTATTTAATTTGAAGTACACTGTAGGACATTCAAATGATTTATACTGACACACACACACACACACACACACACACACACACACACACACACACACACACACAAAACTACACACATAAACCGTTACGTCATGACCATTATGATTAGCTTTGTTTGATCACTCGTCTTTCATTTCGTTGAAGGTAGGCGCAATACTAGTCACGTGAGCAACCGTACAAAGAGCGATACCCGGAAAAGACCCCACCATCCACAGATATGCTTTTCCATCTCGTTGTGAGGCTTTCGGAATCGGGTTGTTTAAACTCACAGCAACCAAATCGTCCTAGAACTCGGACAGATGAAACCGCTTAGTTGCTGTTTTCGCTGTTGTAGTAGTTAATCCACGCGTCAGCACATGCCAATCTGAAGTCAAAAATGGCATCCCGGAAAGAAGGGCACATCGCATTCTTATGTCCCGTACGTTCCAACCCTATCATTAACACTTACACAAAAAATTGTACGGGATGATTTTCAGAATTGTATAGAGTTCTGTCAATAGACACAGCATCAGGTTAATGCCAAACAGACCTACCTTTCGCGTGTTACTTTTACCGACGAATATTGGTACTCAAACTCAGAACAAGTGAATACAAAGAACATCCATTATTGGGCCGTCGAGAACTCAGAATGTCTTTGACTGGTGGACCATCAGCGTCAATGGAAAATTAACGTCTACTGTCGGATGTCTTGCAATATGCTTCTTGACTTGTAACCGAAACGGCAGTGATTATGCAACCTTCATACAATGAATTCTTTCTGACTTTCTGGAGGACCTCAAATACCGTAAAAGTAGTTGTTGGAACGTAAAAATAATTGCATTATTATTACTCCTGGAGGAGATACCTGTAGGAAACAGAATTATATTGTGGTGATAGTATAGTGATTGCAGAGCACATAATGCCGTGCATACACGACGTGACCTATACTGAAAAGATCATGGTAGGTAGGTAGGTTGTTTAACTGGCCTACTCGGTCTCCTGCCCTTAATCTCCAGAGTACTTTCCTTGGGGATGCTACAAAAACGTTTTCTATTGAGATATTCTAACAACACTTGAGAACATGCGCAATGTGCCTGCTTGTAATTCCCTTCAGCGGACACATCTAAAAGAATCAGTGTTGACAATCAACCATTGAGTGAACTTGAGTATCGCTGTAAATGGTCACCGCCGAGCGAGTTGGGCTAGTGGTTAGCGGCTCACACTTGTGAAATTGCGTTCGGGAGATAGATTCGAACTCCACCGTCGTCATACTTTAATGTGGTTTTCCGTGGTTTCCCATTTTCATACCAGGTAATTGATGGGGCTGTACCTGAATTAAGGCCACGGCCGCTTCCTTATCACTCCTATCCCTTTCCTATCCCATCTTCGCCATAAGATCTATCTGTGCCCATGCGTCGTAAAGCTAGTTGACTAGGTCTTGACCAACTTCATTTAATTTTTGATAGAGAAATACGTACTTCGCTTTAAAAAGTGTCATGTTATTTCTCTTGTCTCATTAATTTTATTATGATAGTCCCTATGAGTATTCTTTTCACCTTCCATTTATACAACTTTTGTAGGAAATATTATATGAGTTATTGTGGGTGGACAAGATAAATTGGACATCTGTATATATGTGGCTGATTAAGAACAAAGATCTGGTGACCTTCGGCTACTGTGCTATGTATTTCCAACAGTAATTCTTACCAATTGCTCACTGGGCTCCTGTCCTATTCGAGATAGCGTGCTTACGTAACTGTTTCCTAACAGAACCTGCTATGATTTGATGTTATTGTCGATGACAATAACAATCACATCACAGAACTTACCATATTTTGAAGAATGAATGACATTGAGAGGAAATGTCTTTCTCAGCGCAATATATTAACAGTTACAACCACAGTGCTTAGTAAACGTAAATATAAGTAAAGAGAAGGCAGTGTGTATTTATTTCAGTTTATATGCATCTAATGTTCACTTCCGACTCTGTTAGTTCCCTAGCTCATCTTCTCTTAAGGAGACTAAATTCATTTACATAACTCAACAATATATTGTAGCGTCCGGGCTGGTATATTGAATTATTCTTATCCTTTAATAGTGACAACATAACACAAAAACATCTCGAATCCAACTCCCGAGACCTAAATACTTTGACTAGTCCCAGCACAGCACGTCCTTGAAACGTTCCCTCAGTGCCTTCTTTGCTACTCAACCTCGTCCCATCTGCTCACTTTATTTTTTTTGTCAATTTATTCCATTTCAGTCGGCATATAACGTCCACTCAAATGAGGTCTGAGTACACGATCATTAATGGAAAAAACTGCAAACCAGCATCTAGATTTTGAGTAACTGCTTAACCAAATCGGACTATAACTGAAAACGTTCGGTGTCTTCTGGTCTTATCCTTGCATATAACATTCCCTTGATCAAATGTTATCAAGGGATATGGGTTTAAGTACGTTATCTGGCGTCATTTTCTTCCCTTCCTTCAGGTTCATATCTAGGCTTTCATCACCTTCATTTTGATATTTGTCTTCCATTCCGACGAGACCATCATATCTTATAACATAAATCAATATATCTTCTATCTCTTCAAGAATACATTATGTTCCTCCATTTCCTGATGAGGTGATAAGTCCAGCCCTGTGTCCTGCTAGTAAATATTGCTCTGGTAATCGTACAAACCGTATAAATCAGTTCACCTGTAATAGTTTACCCTTACTCATTATAAAAACAACTCCAACATATCCTTTTTATGTTTTTATGTTAATTTTATTCATTAGTCACAAGCCGTTGTCAAAAACACTCCTCACTTCTATGAGCTATACAAACCAAGTTTGGTTCTAATATTATCTAATGTTACAAATGGTTCACATTTTCAATCTTCACACTTGACTCACGGCTAGCAGTATTCAGCTTCGTGATTACTGCCGTCTCTTCTATACTACTTTTGTCTTCTAGCTTAGGGTTTATCAAGTTGTTAGTGGTGTATCGTCATGCCTGCTAAGATTAAATGAAGTTTCTATGTATTTGGGGAAAGTTGTGCAGGACGTCTGTTGACCATTTGAACCATGGCAATTATCTGAAATTGCCTTTTATTGTCAGGTTGCGAGGTCATTCTAAACTGAGAAAAAGGCTAATTTATGGTTCCTATAAGTAAGGTTCGGATGTTAAGGAAAAGTCACATTTCATTCCTGTGGTCATTGTATCCGAAACCTGTAAAATAACTGTGAATGATGGAATCCTGATGCCATTTAAATCAATTTCAGTTTGCATCTAAATGCATATTTCGACAACTTTTATTGTTCGGTCATATGATGATTTTATTGATATAAGGCCGTATTTGGTTATATTTTGACCTTATATATTTAAACCGAGGCGTCGTTTTTAATAAGGTAAATATTATCTGCGTCAATTTTCAAACACAGGATTTTAAATTACTACAGTAGCTGTATTTTCCTTTTTTCTTCCGAAAGAAATAGGTAGCAGGTCTAGAAGACTTGATTCAAGGAAGGAGACACCGTACGAATTAACGAACGTTTGTCTGGATTTTCAAAGGCAAACCTGCTGTCAGAAGAGGCATACCATTATTGTTTGGTAGGTTGTTACTATCATTAAACGTGTCAAAAAGTGATTGGCGATAACACAGCAGAAACATTTAATTATGCAGACTTACAGAGCTACAGTCAGTAAATTAAAACGTTATATATTATTCCAGTATCATAGCCCTGAGGCGTAGTACTCATTCTGCTTTCCTAAAGGAAAAATGAAATATTAACATGATTTTTGGTATCTACAGACGTACCAGAAAGACATGTGAAAATATTAATGGGTGACTTCAATGCGCAATTAGGTAAGGAGAGAAAATACAGACAAATAACAGGCCCGTACTCGGCACACATTCGCACAAACAAATAATGGGGAACACCTCATAAAATACTGTCAAAATGTTAACCTCAAAATTATGTCAACGCAATTTCAAAAGCCAAGACGAAAACTTACAACATGGAAAGCACCTTACACAGTGTGGGGAGAATTCCAAATTGATCATGTGGCCATTTCTAAGAAAAATATGCGTGAAATTTTAAATGTCAGAACGCGTAAAGGATTCTTCGAGTCTGATCATTATTTGCTACAAGTTAAGATTAGGCCAATCCCCAGACAGAACAAGACAGCGCAAAACAAAGTAGTCAAACCTGATCCGGATTACTTGAAGATAAACAGGGAAAAATCGTTGAAGAAATTCATAGGCATTCAACAGATACTTGGACAGATCTTGCGAAGACAGTTCAGAAGGCAATGCGCTGGGGACAACCTCCTAGAAAACGAGAACATAGATGGTGAAATGTAAGTTGTGATCAAGCCAGTGAGAGAAGAAAACAAGCATGGGAGAATTTCAGCAGTAATAGAACATCAGAAACATGGAAGGAATTTCACTTGGTTCAGAAACACTCATCGAAGGAAATCAGAATAGAAAAACGAGCATACGACAATAACAGGCTAAAAGAAATTGAGGAAGATATCAAGAGAAATAACACAAGAAATTTTTACAGAACTTCCGAAGAACAGATGGATCCCTGGAAACAAACACGAAAGAAAATAAAATTCTCAAGCATTACTTTGATAAACTTCTTAATTACAAGAAACCCACAGAAAAACTAACATTCCAGAAAACTACATCCAACCCCGATTCTAATCCACCCACAATAGAAGAGATAGAGGAAATCATAAAACAAATGAAAAATAACAGAGCAGCAGGAGAGGATGGTATTATCGCCGAGATCTGGAACCTCCAAGACGAAAAAATCACAAAAAAAAATTCCATAAGATTGTCACAGATATTTGGGTCACAGAGAAAGTGCCAGAAGAATGGAAATGTGCATTAATCCATCCATTACACAAAAAAGGGGTGATAAGTCAGATCCAAGTAATTACAAAGGTACTTCGCTAGTACCAGTTGCGTACAAAATTTTCTCTAAGGTGCTATTAAACAGGCTAGATCCACAAGCAGATCCACAATTAGGTGAATACCAGGCAGGCTTCAGAAAAGCGAGATCATGCATTGAACAGATCTGGAACTTGAGAACACTTTTGAAAGTAAGACAAACAAGAAACACTTTAGTTACCTTTGTGGACTTTAAAAAAGCGTACGACTCCATAGACAGACAGACGCTCTTTGACGTACTGGAAGAATATTGCATTGACAGAAAAACCAGAGCACTTATACAACAGACACTTACAGACACCACCTCCAAGATCAAGTTCATGGGAGAAATTTCGGAACCCTTTCAGATACACACAGGTGTCCAACAAGGAGACGGGCTCTCACCAATCTTGTTCAACATGGTGTTGGACAAAATCATCAAGCAGTGGGAGGAACAAGTTAAAGGAATACAGCTGAGAAGAATACGTGAAACAAAAACAATCATAAAATTTCTGGGATTTGCAGATGACATAGCCATTCTTAGCAATAATACACAGGAGGCAAAGGAAGCACTGGAACGCTTGCATGAAATAGCTGCCAAAACAGGTCTACAGATATCTTACGAGAAGAACCAATACATGGAACGATAGAACAACAATGTGCACACCATGCATACTGTATATGGATCCGTAAAAAGAATGGAAAAATTTTAATATTTATGGGAATACATTCAAATAGGAGGATCAAACAAGGCGTCTAACATAGAACGAACAGAAAAACTCCAGAAAGCATACACACTCACATGGTCAGATTATAATAAGAAAAGCATATCAAGACAGGCCAAACTTAGACACTACAAAACAGTCGTATTACCAGAAGCATGGTATGCGTCAGAAACGACCACAATTGGAGCATCAGGCATCATAGAGACAGAAAAAATGGAACGCAAAATTCTCAGAAAAATATTTGGACCAATACACAGAGATGGCATATGGATGAAACGACATACTGAAGTGCTGTACCAGCACACTGACAGACTCACAGTCATGATCAGGAAACGCAGACTAACTTTTTATGGGCACATACAGAGAATGGATAGCAACAGACTTACAAAGAAAATCTTTGATGTAGTAAACAGTTCAAGCAAGAAAACAAATTGGTATCACGAAATAGAGGAAGACTTAAGGCAGGTGGGGATCAACAGGCAAATGATAGGAGGCAGAAAAGAATTCAGAAACAAAATTAGGAATACAAAATTTATAGTAAATGAGAAGAAGACAGGAACATTGTGGACAGAACAAAGGAAACAGGAGCACAGCCAAAGGATGAAGAGACTTGGGAAGAGAAGAGGAAGAAGATAAAGAAGTGAAAATTGTGTCATCATGAGATATTCGAGTTCAATCACTGTCCATAAGGGCAAAAATGATATGAATGAAAGAATTAATAATAATAATAATAATAATAATAATAATAATAATAATAATAATAATAATAATAATAATAATAATAATAATAATAATAATAATAATAATAATATTCCAAGTGATAAAATCTCTTCCACTCTAGTAGGTGGTATGTGTCATACAGGCTGTAATACAGTGTTTAAATTTCATAATAATAACCATTATACGTATTAGAAATTGTTGGTTTAGTGGTTGTTGTTGGTGTTGTTGTTGAGGAGGGAGTCCACATGTTATTGTGAAGTTTATTAGCAAATTTCCTTTATGAAAAAATACGGGAACATGACTATAATATGTACTCTATACCTCAACGTCCAGAAATACTCACATTCTAATAATAACAAGGATTATGTCAAGTCTCGATGGTTTAAAATTTTATTATACCCTTGTCATGTTTAATAAATTCAAGAAAATACTTTTCCCTAGAATAAGGTGCGTTTGTAACGGTTATGGTAATTATTTGTGATGAAGTTGAATTTATTCATTCTTGTGAAGAAGTTGAGTTTATGAATACCTCTCAAGGAGATATTTGGTTAAGAATTTAACAAATTACCAGACTCCTGATTTGATGAAGTAAATTCGAAGCACAGAAATAATTTTTCTATTAATGCAGTCAGCTGAGCTAAACGATGCTATTGTTCGCGCGTCAATGTAACCTGATAAGTAGGGCACTTATGCATAATAAATTAATATTTCGTGCGTGTGGATAACTGGATATATTGTTAAGCGTTGCAAATTTAGTGAATACTCTTTATATAGTAAAATATACGACCTGATTTTCATTTTTTAATTATTATTCGCCATTATTCACTTAGACTTCATCGAACCACCCACTACCATCGATATATGTGTATATATCTTAATAAACCTTAACTAGCCGTGCATCATCTTAAAAGGGTGCAACACATCGTTTTGCATCGGTCACTTTTAACATTTCCAAATGCAAATATGACTATACATCCTTCAGAACAATCCTTTTCCAACACAGAACCCCGAAGATATCTGAGAATAAATACTTCATAAATTCTTCACTTGTACATTGTGACAAAACCTAAGCAACCGCTCTGGAATATTTATCTCGAAGTGGTTTAAAATTGCATGTCAGAGTGAGACAAACTCATGATTTTTTTTTTTTTTTTTTTGCTATTTGCTTTACGTCACACCGACACAGATATGTCTTATGGCGACGATGGGATGGGAAAGGCCTAGGAAGTGGAAGGAAGCGGCCGTGGCCTTAATTAAGGTACAGCCCCGGCATTTGCCTGGTGTGAAAATGGGAAACCACGGAAAACCACCTTCAGGGCTGCCGACAGTGGGGCTCGAACCCACGATCTCCCGATTACTGGATACTGGCCGCAATTAAGCGACTGCAGCTATCGAGCTCAGTAAACTCATGATTTGAGTTAAAGTTTAATTGAGTTACTGTTTTCTTACATAATATTTATTAATGCACACATGCATGTGTAATATTGATTGTAGTAATTATTCATCAAATGACAGTTAAAGTAACCGAATACTTCCCTCTCATATTCTGATTATCAGAATCTAGGGCAGGAGAAAGGAATATTATGAAACACATCACATGGGCATCTAAAAATTGAAGATAGTCTGTTGAACTGAGCTACTGTGAAAGAAGAAATAATTTTGAACACCTATTTTAACACAATGCCGTCCCCGTGGTGTAGGAGTAGCGTGCCTGCCTCTTACCCGGAGGCCCAGGGTTCGATTCCCGGCAAGGTCAGGGATTTTTACCTGGACCTGAGGGCTGGTTCGAGGTCCCCTCAGCCTACGTGATTAGAATTGAAGAGCTATCTGACGGTGAGGTAGCGACCCCGGTCTAGAAAGCCAAGAATAATGGCCGAGAGGATTCGTGGTGCTGACCACACGACACCTCGTAATCTGCAGACCTTCGAGCTGAGCAGCGGTCGCTTGCTAGGCCAAGGCCCTTCAAGGGCTGTAGTGCCATGGAGTTTGGTTTGGTATTGCAACACAATAGTACATATAATTATATTGTATTTTACTGTATTTCATTCATCAAATCATGAAGGCATTAAAGTATATTCGTTCCGAATGATACTGAAATAAATCGCTTGCATATCGGTAGTATTTCACCGGAAATAATCTGTAATATTGCGAACACATTTATTTTCGTATTTACGTATAACATTAGAATTGAAAATTCGTGCCAACATTCTGGATGATATTAAGTGTGCTACAATTATTTCCTCTTAATATCACTTTTATATACCACAGACGGTTCACAAATAATTTTACCATTTTAAGTACATTGTCCTGTGAAATGGATTATAACATCATGTATAGCAGTTTGGGTGGCTAAGTAAGCTACGATGAGTTGAGAGGCAAGTTTATCCTTGACGATGGTAAATTTAGGGTAATACTCTAATCCAGGGCCTCTTAGGGTGCATGCTTCTGTTGCATTCACTGTGCACGGTGCAAAAGACCTCTTCGCTTGGTTGACCAGAGTGCAGACCCCCACTCCTCGATTTGGAGAAATAGCGCTGTCCCTCTCTCTTTCCCCACGCTTGTCTGTCTCGCTCCCCCTGTCTTCCCTCTTCCTCACTTGCTCCGTAGCGCTCCAAATACGAGCTGAGTTGAGCCGAGTTGAGCCGAGCTTAGCCAAGTAGTCCAGAGACGAAGCGTTGGTGCGAGCCGAGCCGAGCCGAGCGGGACCGATGCACTGTGCAGAGCAACTCTGCGCCGCTGTTTGCACGCGTGAGATTTTGGATGTTTGAGAGGCACTGCTCTAATCTTTTCTGCCTTTTTTAATATCAGGAGCCATCTCCTTTGAGTTTCGACTCAGTTAATTTATAACTGTTTGTCCTTCAGTCCGCCGAAACTAATTATTTTCAGTAATACACATACGAACTACCTAAAAAATAAAACATATTGTAAAAGTATTATGCTTCAAAAGGAAAATAATGAACTAAAATAGCATAACATGTTTCGTTCTTGAAGTAACATCATAATATTCTATCAAATTACATGAAATATTTAGAATATATATATATATTTACATTTATTTCTGTTTAAATACATATGAACTTGAAATCTGGAACTTATCTTAATGTAGTATTATTTTTTCTTTTCATTCCAGCATATTGCTAGAGATACACTAACCTGTGAGATATGTTTTCAACTTACTTTGACTGACTATTGCTTTTTCCTTTGTTACAGGTGAGTAACATAAACGGGCCCTGTTGAAAAGTATCAGCAGATATATGGATACAGGTTAAGGACTGGATGTTACCATTCCCTTACCTATCTTCAGCACAGTATTCTCAAGCGTACTGGTATAAAGTTCATGTATTGATATCCAGTTCTATCCCACCTGGAAGGAATATAAAAAAAAAACTTCTCCTCCAAATACCACTTCAGAAGCTGTAAGTTGTTCAACTCACATTTGGATATATTTAATAGATTGAACACCTTTCTTTATTTTCTCTTCATGAATCAATAATCGTGCACGACAAGAGCTGCCAAGGAATTCATATCAACTATGGCTTTCAGTAAAATAGTGAAAACTGTAGGTCGATTTTGTGAACTTCATTGAAAGAAAATTGGAAGATTACATTACTGTTATGCAAATATCACACGACTGTGTCTGTCGTAATTAATTTTTATCGGTCATTGGTCCTGAAATAATTTTCGTTGCGGCAGTGGGCCCTAAATACTTTTCGGTGCACTCCAACTCAATAGAGTAACACATGAACTTCGAAACTGTAAATAATGTGATGAGCTGGATTTAATGTATTGTCGTGAAGTGTGCTAACATAACGAGCATGCCATTACCTCGAATACTTTCTTTGGATATAAATGCAATATAAATTCATCTTCCGTTTTGAACTAATTAAAAATTAACTTTCCAGATTTATGATCAAATATATGTCAGTAAATAACATTCTTGAAGGCAAAAATTTCATTTTCGCACTGAATTTGTTGCATTATGATGTTGTTAAAGAATTTAACGAAGTTACTGCTGAAAAGATATGTCGATGTTATCATCAATATTTCCGAGATGAGGGCACTGATTTTATATTGCACTCGTTATACTAGACAAGAGCCGGAGAACACTGAGATACCTCAGGGGTGCTCAGTTCGCAACAGGGAAGCCTAAGTAAAATAATCAAGGATGTGGCACGCATAGGAAAATAATTGATATTGTGGCATGTAATAAGAAAAATACAGTATAAAATTCACATATGGCATGGTTTATTAGCATAAAAAGTCTCAGATTGTCATCCTTTAATAACTATGATTGTGGAAATGATCGCTAATAAAAATTGAAATGCAGCTCTTGACGTACAAACAAAATAAGTCAAATGGGGTGGTACATGATTCATCGCCCTATCTTGCCCTAACAAATAACATTTAAAGATTGATTTCGATAATTTTGATGAAATAA
The DNA here is from genome assembly GCF_040414725.1 of Anabrus simplex. Taxonomy (NCBI): domain Eukaryota; kingdom Metazoa; phylum Arthropoda; class Insecta; order Orthoptera; family Tettigoniidae; genus Anabrus; species Anabrus simplex. The sequence continues at coordinate 398,317,927 of NC_090266.1, read as the reverse complement.
GGTTTTCATTTAACTAACTGAAAGATCTGGGTTCTGATGATCCAGTCTGAAATATTAGAAAAGAAGGAAAGGATAATTAAATCCTGTACAATAATCGTATCAAATTATAAATTATTTACCCAAAGTTTCAATTTATTGCTACATAATTTGATGACATAATTTCCCTTTAAACTTAATCGACTCAACAAAATAATTATCTGTTCAGTTACCAGTCCCTTACTGGATTAGCGAAAGTAAACAAATAAACTAAAATCTGGAAATATCATTTTAATAATTTCAAATGGTCTGCCTAACTCAAAATCTAACTCCAGAAACGCCACATCATAAATAGTGGATGCGAATATCAAAGAAAATAACACTGCCCACATAGTAAAATAACATCTGAGACAATAAAATAAAAGATGAACTCAAATATCCTAATTAAGATTATAATTCTATTTTACACTGAAATCTACAAAATATATTACAATATCCACACATCTGGCAACACGGATGATGATCATAGCGTCCGAATACCGTGGAATATTCCTAGCATAGTTAAGTGTACCTCAAGGTTTCTAATATTCAGGCAGATGACCGGGATGAAAGTCCTCGATCATTCGGGAAATGTCTCGAATTCAGAAACGGCCTCGAAGAGTGATCCAGAACCACTGCGAGTAAACGAAAATATTATAGTTACAAATTATGAAGAACTCGGGATAGAACCTAATTAGACATAATTCACCGAAGACGTAGTCAAAATCAAACATACGCAGACTAATTATCTAAAATCACGCAAATATTCACCATATTATAATAGCTAACTGTCATTTGCATCAGTAACCATCTCCTATAATCATGGCGTGACTTTATTCTCGAAGAAATACATCCATTATGCACTACAATTTAATCTCTCTCGGAGACGCAAAAATTATCACGTTAATAATAGTGAAATCTATAATAATGACCCATATCATACGTCGATACATTAGCGATCCGCCCCGGGATGTTACAAATTCATCATAATAGCATAACGCAAAAAGTCCTACGCGTATAAAATTATATTTGATTTCTCGAAGATCCAGTCCATCTACCGGTTCTTGAGTCTCGATTTAACTATTTCTACTCTGCATTTACATTCAGGGGTTCTGATTCAAAGTAACGGAATCATTTTTCAAGACTTAAGTTCAAAGGTTACACACAATTATATCCCAACAGGTACCCTTTGCAATTATAACCCGCTTCAGTGCGACGACTGTACATTCGAGAAAATCGAATTTACGTACTCGAAGATTCTGACATCATTTTCTACCAGTCATGTCTGTAGTGAATTTATAAAGTGGAATCATGAGAATTATTACCAACTGATTCGCCAAGCATAATTCAAAAATCACATATACCATTCAATATTATATTAAGCCTACCTAACGGAAACAAGTATGTGAAGATCATCTACTGATACAACTATATAACAAAGTGCTACAACTACACAACTATACCAAAATGCAAGACCATTTACCAATTATAACTACATAACTATCCCGCTACAGAACATATATTTATTATACGACTGCATCGACTTAGCTTTACGATGTCTTCATGATGCTGGACGGCTGGTCGTCCTCAATAGTACAATTATATGTGCCTTCCTCTCAACCCATCGCTGTCAGCTACGGTATCATGGTTTAAGCCTCCATCTCGGCACTCGCACGCACAGCGTTAGGTAACATCACCATGATGAAATTTGTATCTGTCCTCTTCTTGGATTTCAAGCTGAAACTTGTACAATAAAAATTAATAAATTTGTCACACCACCAATTCGTGGAAATATGGTCCAATGGATATGTACTGTGGGTAACTCGACTTGTCTTGACGTCTGTTATATTATGTGCATTGCCGAACAGAATAGCCCAAGTGAAATATATTTGCGTGGCATACAGTTACTTTTAATCAAAGTTCTACTTCTTCAGATCCCGCAGAAGGCATAACTGTCCGCTATCGAAGCAAGTCCTTCGCCCGAACGGCGTGTCGAAGAACACTGACGTCCAGCAACTCACTAACCCAGTAACCTACTTCCACATCAGCTGGCGAGCTAGAGTCCTTGAAGCAATGCGCACGCTTGCTCAAACCGGAAAACTCGTCAAATTCACAACTTTGTTAATAATATCCTACATTTGCATTACTCGCAAGATAATAATCAGAATTATTATTATTATTATTATTATTATTATTAGTAGTAGTAGTAGTAGTAGTAGTAGTAGTAGTAGTAGTAGTAGTAGTAGTAGTAGTAGTAGTAGTAGTAGTAGTAGTATTATTATTATACACATCGCCTTTCCAGCACGCTGTTTAACAGTAACATTATTCATTTGCTAAGTTGGACACAGGCGGTGACAATCTTAATTTTTATCGTACGCTCGCGAGGAGCGTTTCTCTTTCTTTTATTTCTGTTTCTTTCCTTCCTTCGCAAACAGGTTCATTCCTAAACCGCCGACGCCATTAGGAAGTATTATGGCTTAAATCAACTAATTAGACGAGTTCTAAGTCCACAGGTGAAATCAATATGAATGCAAAGAACACTAAGTCGGTCTCATATATCCGAGCCATCCAGCCTATCAAAACTGTCACAATGTCTATTCTATTTTCACACTTACGGAGTACTGAAATGTGTGCAACTAGATTTCGCATTCTATGAATGTAAACCAATTTGGTGCCTAGCACTTTGCTGTTAGACAAAGAACTTCCTGAGTGTTCTGTATTATTTAGACAAAGATATCTCCCAAATTCAAGAACACTTGCTCCAAAAGTTACAATCTCTAGCCTTCCAGAGGCACTCCTCAATATTACCGTAGAATTTAGAAATCACAGAAAAGAGCTTACATGCTCCCACACTTTAACCAATTTCTTACAGCCTATTCAAGGCAACATTACATCAAAAATCTTATACATTTCTGGCCTCTCTAGGGCTAACTTATACTTTGCAATTTAGTACACAGGGGTAACTAGTACCCAAACTACTGGGCCTTCGTGGAAAAGAAAAGCAGGTTAAATTACTGGCCCGCACACAAAATGAATGGAGGCGTACACGTGCACTCCAGGACAATTAAAAATCCTAACTGGGCTCTCTGCCCGGTGATACAGGGGCTAATCCCAAGCTACTGAGGTTACTCAAAAGAAGGTTAAGTTAATGCATTAGAGGAAAGAAAAACAGTTACGAAATCGTGGACACCTCAAACCAAGTTGAAGGTGAACTCGAGAGGGTAACGCACACTCTATCCCCGATTGACAGTTTTAAGAATTTATGAAATTTTACATTAGCCGAAATAACGTTTACATTTTAGAAAACAGAAGATTACATAATTAGAACCTTCCCCTCGTATAAGTCTTGTGGAGGTAGCTACAGAAAAATAAGTATGGTGGTCATTACCTTGGCTGTTGGTCTGCCTGGCGAAGAATGAGGCGCCCCGCCTCGTGTCTTAACACACCCACACTCTCAGAAATACGGCGATCAACAGACAAGGTAGTCGGAAAGGCCGCAGGTTGTATACGCGAGGGGACGGTTCTAGAGCGTTCTGGACTAATCCGGATACACCCTCTCGATTTGATTGGCAGAATCAAAAGTTACACCCAAAAAAACAATAAGAAGCCTGTGATAGGCTGAAAAATATTTACAGAAATGTCCTATTGGCCGGATTCAAAACTAGCGGAATGAGAAAGAAGTGTTGCAAACCTTGAAATATATAAAAAAATCAATGAAAGTTAATTTACTTGAGAAAACCCAAAAACACAAAATTTCTTGAAATAATCAATTATTTTACCTTGCACAGAGTGCATGTCCTCAGTTTTTGTAATGACATCTATGGAGAAATATCAAAACTTCTTGATGTACACCAAAACAAACTAAATAAATCCACTCAGTTGAGGAAACTTAGAAATGACAAACTTCTCACTTATTCAGTAGTGACATCTTCTGATTAACGTCCCAACTTCATGCCGTAGCAGTTTCACGTTTCGTTTGATAGACAGAGTTCTTTAAGGTGCTTCTTCTGAGTGAGCGGAGTCGTGGTGTACCTCCCGGTACACCTAGCACCAGAACCCCTACAGTCACCTGTTTATGAGTTCTTTTCTCTTGCGACAACTACCAACGTATTGACTTTTGTTCCTTCCTTCCTTCCTTCCTTCCCTCCTTCCTTCCTTCCTTCCTTCCTTCCATTAATTAATTGCGGGCAGAAGTCAGTTGGTTACGTGCCAGAAGCGACCGTGTCAGTCAGTCAGTCAGTCAGTCAGTCAGAGTGTCGCCGCTGATCTGTATTTAGATTGCCTATCGGTTGTTTACATAGCCTGTTCTTAAATTATTTCAAAGAATTTGGAAATAAATCGAACAGTTCCCTTGGTAAACTATTCCCATTCTTAACTCAGTTTCTTGTGTACGTATGTTGGGTATTCAGCCCGAAGGCTAGTTTGATCCTGCACAGGATCATCTATCAAAATATATTGTTGTTATTGTGACAGTCGAATGGGACACCCTTAAATTTGAAGGCCTTGAACTGCACAACATCTTGCTAGTATGGATCGTTCATCACAAAGGCAGCATAGGAGAAAATGACGCAAGATCATATGAAACATTTTCTAGCCTCTGTCTTTTTGAAAATATAAGTAAATAGAGCTTATTGCTGTGTGATTGCTAGTCAAGTCATACAGATCGTATACATTTAGAAGCAAGTTTTCCAAACGAAGGTATTGTACCGAAAATATTGCCACTGAAACAACAAAATATTGTCAGCCTACTGATGTGTACTCCTTTCAGCAATTTTAATGTTGTATGAGAAGTATCGCTGATATTTAAAACTACGATTAGAACTACCACGCGTGAAGTTACATGATAGGCATCTAATAATTAGAATTCACTCCGTTATATGCAACTAATATTCTACACCAAAGTATAAGCCTATGATACACGGTAAAAGTCAGCTTATGGCATAGTTTGAAAATAGAATTAGAGTGGGTTTTGTTATTGAACTGCTTGAATGAGAAAGAGTTTATCGTCATCAACATCATCATTTTGTTTGCATTTCGCCAATTATATGGGGCCTGCTTTCCTGCAACATCTCCTACACTTCAGTCGATCCACAGTGTCCGGAGGGCTGAGATTTGTAAGCCGCATGTCATCTCTTACCCGGTCCGGCCACAGTGATCGAGGTAACCCTCGTGATCGGCGATCCTCCATGTTCAGTTGAAGGGCAGTCTTTGCAACTGAGGTTTCACTGCTACGGAGTACATGCTCATACCACTGCAGGAGTGATTCACGCATTTTCTCTGTGATTGGGACAACCTTGAATTTCTTCGGCACAAAATCGTTCGTTATATGGTCTAGTCGAGTCAAGGCAGTTGACCACACAGGCATCTTCATTTCCATTGCATGAAATGCCTGTTCATGCTTCGATGTTGTAGGCCAGCATTCAGCTCCACAAAGGGCCATCGGCCTGATAACTGATTTTTGATGCAATGGATTTTCTTTATCGCACAGGACTTCAGTAACTTGGCACCATTTCTTCCATGCGGCACTGACACTTTTCTCGACATCGGGAATCAATCTGTAGTCCAAGGTGATTCATGACTCAAGTATTTGTATTGAGTTATCTTATTAAATTGAACTCCACACAATGATCGTGCCATCTGTTTGGTTACCGCATTCCATGTACTCAGACTTCTTCAATTTTAATTCCATCAGTAAATCTTCGAGAAGCATCTTCCACTCTGGTAATTGCAGTTCGAGGCCCTTACGTGTGTCGTTAGCTTGCATCACATCGTAAGCGTATAACAACGTCCAAAGATATCTCATCTGGATGTCATTTGTAATGGCGTTCATGTAGAGCATGAAGAGCAATGGGGACAAGACTGAGCGATAATGGCCACCAACATTGATTTGGAAGCCACCGGATATTCACGCTGCACGCCGTACTGAACTTGTGGACTTTCTGTACAGAAATGCCACCCAGTTGACATAGGTTTCAGGTACATTGTGTAGTCGCATTTCCAGCCAAATAAGATCATGTGATTCTCTGTCGAACGCCTTTTCCAAATCAAGAAGGGCCAAATTAATTGTCTTCCTTTCTACGTGGTGTCTTCCCATCAATCGACGAGGCATGGATGGCGTCTATTGTCCCGCTATTTTTAGCAAGGCCACACTGGTTAGATGGAACAGTGATTATATTTCATAATCTCGCATCGAGAACACGTTCAAATATTTTCGTAGTATGGCACATCAGGTCGATTGGCCTATAATTTGAGCAGTAATGTACCTCTCCTTCTCCTTTCCAAATTGGAATTTTGATACTGGTCCGCCAGGCCTCGCGTACTGTGTGCTCCCTCATAATCTTGTTGTAGAAGCCAGTAAGCCATACTACACCTTGTTCTTCAAGAAGCTTAAATATTTCGGCCGGGATGTCATCAGCCCTAGGGCTTTCACATGCTTCATTTTGTTGACAGCATTAGACTCTTCTTCCGTAGTGATAGTGGGCACTGGGTCGTGAATGGGATCAGCTGTATTTAGAGGTGGATCAAGGAACACCTTCTTGTATGTATCCTCGAAATACTCCTTCCAGGGACGTAGTATGTCATGGATATTTTTCGGCAGGTGCCCGTTTTTGCCTTTGACTTAGATATTGTGTGGCACGGTCGTGAGCACGGGCAATTTTGTACAGTCTATTATTGTTACCAGATTTGTCCAGCTAATCGTAGATGAATTCGTATTGTGCCGTTTTTTCAATTGAAACAGATCCTTTTGCAGTGTGATGAAGAACCCGGTACTTTCCTAAATCTTCCGTGCCACGTGTCTGTTGCCATTTCTTATAAGAAGCATTAATTTTCCTGGTTGCCTGCTGCACATCGCCATTCCATCACCAGGCTTGCTTGTCAGTAAGGTGTCGATTTGGTTTGGTGACATGGCTGAATGTGGCACATGTCTTGACGGATACAGAAAGTGTGTTCCAGATATGTTCTACAGATGACATTGTAGAATTTGATATCGATTATTTCAATGCTGCTTTCAATGTAGCTCAATGTTCTGTTAGTTTCCACCATTTAATGCGCCTAACCTTCATTCTGGGCTTCACAGTCTATTATTGTTACCAGGTTTATCCAGCTAATCTGTATTGTCTGTGGCATCTAGTCCAAGTAGTCAGTTTTGAGGAGCAATGCTGTCGTTTGGGATCACTTTCATATCGTTGACCTTCGCATGGTCTCTTAGTTTCGTCATGCAGTAGTCAGTCAGGGACATTTATCTTCCACAAGGTGTGAATTCAAAAGGTGTTCGTTCCAGACAGATCCCACGCTTCAGCAAATTCTAGGATTCGAATTCCATCATTGCTTCGGCAACCATAGTTTCGTTCAAATCCATCCCTTGCATAGGCAACATGTCCATTAAGATCTCCACCAATGAAAGGAATTTCACTATTATTAACGGGTTGGATGTGCGATTCGAAGTAGTTCCGAAATTGTTCTCCCTTTTCGGCAAGGCAGCCGGTCTGCGGGGCATGGCACTTCACAACTCGTATTCAACTGGTCCCCAAATTGACTTTCATTATCAGCCAGCCGCTAATGCATATTACGTCAGAGACCCTGTCGCTTATGCACTGGATTGCTATCACACGTACACCATTTGCACTTTTTAGTTTGTAGCCTTCTCCGATATCTCTTGATTTTGCATCTGCCCATCTGGTTTCTTGAATGCAAGCTATGTCCACATTCCGCTATTTCAAAGAAGCCAGTTCTCGGCTTCGGTCTGTCATTGTCCCAATGTTGACAGTGGCTAGTTTGATATGATTTGACGTATTTTAGTCTAACTTCCTTATCCAACGTCGACCACTCGTGCGGAAGTAATAACGAATGTAAAAATATTAGCTTTATTAAGATATGTATATTGTTGTTTTCCAATTTGTTTCAACCTTCCCATTGAAATCCCACGTCTGAATTTTGAAGACTAATTGCAGCACTACAAGATCAGTAGAACAAATGTGTTTTACGGATCGTAATTATTTTAAACTGAGTGTTTGTGACTCTTTTGGAGGAGAATATAACAATATACAACAATATACTCACAGCATTGAATCACGTGTGCTTTAAGCCATATTATATTCACATTATGTCTTATTGTGTTTCCTTACGCTACGCAAGTTCCTCTCGTAGGATTTGAATAGAGGGTTACTCAAATCTCTCTTGAGGTTGAATGAACTGTTCTGGACGGATATTACTAAGAACGATCTGTGTTATGAGCATAATGTCGTGCTTTTTAGAGGTTAATAGTGAAGCTTTTTAGAGTGTGTTTAACGTTATTATCAAAAAAATCAGGAAACGGATAAGTCGTGTACATTTTGATAGTCTGTATTACTGATTACTAGTACTTAATTGCGCCTACATTTTGAAAAAATTTCAGACTCTCCTAGATAATATTGTAATTTAAATATAATTTCCCGTCTTGGATGAATTATATTGTCGTTTTTCTTTCATAATGTACAGGTTGATGACGTTTCGAGTACTGTGTACCACTTATTGTCGAGGTGACTGAAATAGATCTACTTCACCAGAGGTAATAAATATCGTTAACCTTTTAATTATCAATTGCATTATCGAACTCTCCGCTGCTGTTTATAGAGTCAAATCCAATGCCGTCTCATGAAATTTCCGACATCATCATTCGAAGTGCACTACATAAACAGAGATACGGTCGCAGTAATGTAGCCGATATCTACTTGAAGGCATTTATTTTCTCTAATAAAGCTGGGACAATTGGGGGATTTTTCAATAAATTCTATAATGTATTAGAGACGACGATAAGGTTGGTTTCACTTCTGATGGAAAATGTAACAATATACTGACGGCATTGGTTCATGTGTGTTTTTCCCCATATTATATTGATATTATAATTTCTTGCGATAACCAAGTGATTTTGAAGGAGAGGAAGATCCTACACGTAAAGGTGGCTGTTCAAACCGTACATGATTTTAATCTGCACAGCAATAGAAACCGTGATGTCAAAGTGTGCAGGAACCATCTCAATCCGACGAACCGGTTTAAATCTAATGATGAATGCATTTTCAATTCAGACTGCCAATGAATCTTCAACATGTGGACAATATTCAAGTGACACGATAGTATCCATGTATTGCATGAAATGATTGTTTATTTACCGAAATTCAGTATCTTCGCGTAAATTGGTTAAAAATCAGTCAGTGTCAGAGCTTGCAATGTTATTCGTAAATGATGAAATTCTAGGTACATGACGCTTACAAGGTTTCTTCTGATGATGAGTTTCACTCCTGTGAAATATTGTGAGCTTATATTTCCAAGCATTTACTACATAATAGTAACATTTACTGTCTTTGAAAAAGGAATAACACAGGTTAAAATAGAGATGCTAAACTTGGCTCATGGAAGATGGTGACGCTATTTCCAAGCGAAAATAAGTCGATTCAACATTGAAGGAGCAAAAAAGGATTTAGCGCGAATGGACTAGAATGTTAACTGGATTATATTGTTCGCACTGTTTCAGATTTCTTCTATGGTAATCATCCGTCTAATTGTCAGGGTCTTGATTTCTCAAAACTAAGTCGCTAATAATTAATATGATGTTTAGGGTATAGCAGTCTGGCTTCAAACAGAGGTACTCCTTCAAGAATTCGATTCAAAGTCTTCACTAAACATTTCACGAACCCACCTAAATAGCATAAATTACCAGGCAGATTTCAACGTAATCGGTATGTATAGAAAAGGTATTTCTAGGCCCCAAATGAACGAAAATGTTTGCACAAAATATCAAGTAAAGCTATAAACGTCAGATTCTACAAAATGTTGAAACTGAAAAGAAATAGCTTCCACTTTAATAAAATATCAATTAAACTACATTTATTCCTTCATTGCAATTTTGAAACTACATAAGATTTCAATATTAAATTTAATATTAATATTAAATGAATTAGCCTCCTGTCTACATATTAATCGGAGCTTCGAAATTGAATTACCTGCAGTGTTATACATATACCGGTGTTCTGAAAGACTGGAAACATGCGATATAATTTTCAAATTCAGATACTTGAAGCAGGTATTTTGAAGGAAGTTCTCACCGGTTCATATAAACTACCTACATAACAATGGCATATTAATAATCTATTCTAAGTGCCACTTCTGTTTTCTAGTATAAACTATTGCGTATATTGATTTTCTCCGTTATTCTTATCCCATAACCGTGGTAAAATATCACTACAAAATCAATCAATCAATCAATCAATACTGATCTGCATTTAGGGCAGTCGCCCAGGTGGCAGATTCCCTATCTGTTGCTTTCCTAGCCTTTTCCGAAATGATTTCAAAGAAATTGGAAATTTGGAAATTGGAAATCTGAGGTCATATGAAGGATTTCTTATTGAACAATAAGTTATATTGTTCTGATAACTCAAATAATGTGATTTACAATTTCCTTCTCTTACACATACTATTCAGCTGAAAATAAAAAAAACAGCTATAGAGTTCCTATATGTAGGCCCACCTTGCTATTTCACCTTCGAACTCAACATTTCTATGTCATATACCCAATGTGTGTTACAGAACCCTTTCACAGATAAACCTAAAATTATATTTTAGTAGTCTCAAGATTTTAACATTAAATGAATTAGCCTCCTGTGTATATGAACGTCGAAGCTTCGTGATTGAAGTAACCGCAGTGTTATCTCTGTTGTAGTGGAGGTACATATGTCGTTAGCTAAATGATTGGATAAATTACACAGAAAAGGAGATGTCCCTTCTCTGATCCCAGATCTGCTGTAATGGTGTAGCTCAGCATCTAAAGGCCGAATTTAATGCTCTAAGTAAATCCTACATGATTTAAAACCTAATGTCAAAACTTTCAATTACATAACTGGTACAACACGAGTTTCCATATAGTTTCAACACATTCAAGAGCGTGAAGATGATGACTTTCGATATCAGAAGCCTTCCAACGAATAAGAGACTGAAATAAAGACCAACTAATCAAGCGTCACATTTCACAAATATCATCCGTCTCTCTGGTTATTCGTCATATATAAAATGTTTGTCTGTAGACATCAATCTTTTCTCAAACTTCGATTTTATATGGATGTAGGTGTAAAATATTGAAAGTAGGCTCAATTGAACTTTCTTCAGCCTGTTTGCTTGTTTACTTGTTTTAGTGCTTGTTTGCATCTGTCGACATCGCGAGAAAGTGGCTTAACAAAAATTCTCGAAATTCGGCACTTGCGCTTCATGGATAGCCAGGATATGCCCTATATTTAATTAGTATACCGTGGTGTAGAAATATGAAGGGGGCCTAAACAGCAAACTTCAAATACATTCCTTAATAATGTCTGTGTTAAAATGCGGTATATTTTAAAAGTTGTGTAAAATATGATTTGTGGACATTTATTTTTAGCATTTTACGAGGAATTATAATTGTTATATTCGTGGTAAAAGCGTTTCTCACACACTTCCAATTTTCTATCGAAATAATAAAAGGAGTAACGGAAAATATAGAAAATCCAATGTTCGGTGTTCTATGATTAATACGCATTTAACGCATAAGCTATGGCAATGCAAATATTTTCATGAGTTTACACTGAGTAATATTTTAATATCAGCGATGCCCACCATTGATGTACTTGGTAATAAAATCTAAATTCATCGGTCATGGTTTAAGACTTACCTGGTTAAGGTGATGGTTGTTATTACATTTAATTTATAATCATAAAACCCCCGTGGTCATTAACTCCTACTCATCACGAGGAGAATGAAGATAACTAAAGAAATGGGAAAAGAGCGTGAAGGACCGATTGCTCGAATAATGAGTTGCAAAAAGGAATCATAATGGGGTGAGCTGCAAGCGTGACCTCCGATGTTCTGACATCTCAGCGTAGGAATAAAACAAAACGTGATGGCCTGCAGAATCCCAAGTCCCTAAAATGTATCAACAATAGTTGAGACATGCTCTGTCTCTTCGAATCTGCTAGATGGTATTATTGTTGCAATTACAAAATCTAACCTGTCAACGATATGTATATAACAGCTCTCGAGAAATAGATCTTCTTCAGTTAACTGGGGCCAGAACTAATGCGGATTAAGCCTAGTTCTATAACCGGGTGCCCTTCCTAAACAACAACCCTGTGTGAAGGGATGTGTTCACTGCTATGTGTTTCTGTGGTAGTTGGCAATGTGATGTGTTGTATGTTAATGAAGTAAATCCAACATGATTTAAAACCTAATGTCAAATCTTTCAATTACATAACTGGTACAACACGAGTTTCCATATAGTTTCAACACATTCAAGAGCGTGAAGATGATGACTTATGATATCAGAAGCCTTACAACGAGTAAGAGATTGAAATAAAGACCAACTAATCAAGCGTCGCATTCATTAACACCAGCCGCACCTAGAGGAATTAACTAAAAGTTGTTAAAAATCCCTAAGCGACGGGAATGTAACTCATAGCCATCTAATTTTCACAATCACTACGCCGACCCTTTAGCTATGGAGCCGGACTCTCATAAAACTGACGTAATACTTTAAATGTCATCTGTATTATAAGTACCTTCTAGTTTTCATTTACAGCTCTTTCATTCGGAATAAAGGAAGAACCAATATTAGAATGACTCCAGATCGATGAAGAAGTTGGGGAAAGGAACTTCACTTTCTTGAGAGTGTACGAAGAGAATTCGTGTAATAAATTGAGATAAAGCACATCGCTATGACGGAGAAGGAGAGGCGAAAATAACGGAAATATGTCTCCATTTCCCAAGATAACCAAGTTCAAATAATGCACACATTACTCACCTTTTACTTACGTATTAGGAAAAGCTCTACCGCGTCCAAGAACGGAAAGTGGAAATGCATTACATTTAAAGGTGACCTTCCCATTTCTCTGTCTTCGGTTAAAATGGATTGTTTAAGGTTGAGGTACGCTCATAAAGGCTCTTTCTTCTCAGATGTTAGCTAAGTTACTGACAGATATGCGTTATTTATATTCGAAATGAGTCGACTTCTGTTTTAGAACGAATATTGGAATTAACCTTCATACGTCTAGAGAGGAGAACTTGTCTGTAGAAACATGCTATCCCTTTCCACCTGTTAAAAGATTGCATCATATATCGTGTCTTTCTTCCTCGCAGTATAACTTCTTTTTCTCTTTCTTGAACTTTTTTACATTTTATTGGGATCGGCACTTGACGTGAATTTGGCCTAGATTTACGGCCGGTTGCCCTTCGTGAGGCCAACTATACGTGAAAGAATGTATTCAATATTGTGTGTTTCTGCGATGGTTGATGCTGTAGTGTGTTGGGTTTAGATGAAGAGAAGTGTATTAAGACGAACACAAACACCCAAATGAATGAACTAAACGCAGTTAAGTTTCGACCGTGAATCGAACTCGGGGCCATCTGAACCAAAGCCATTCAGCCAAGGAGCCAGATTTTTCTCAACATATTGAACCCATTATGTCTACGGTCGCAGATCGTGCGCCATTTTTCATGCTGTGTTTATCTAGGAGGTATCAGAAAAATCAGTCGATATCTGATCTATCTCTTTCTTGGCAGGTGTGGAGCAAACTATGACGCTCGAGGCACATGTTGGAGTCGGAGAACTTCGCGGAATCATGTTCAGGAATATCTAAGCTCTTGTACGTCCAAAATTAAACAGAAGGGAAAAGTGCTTCGGTCACCATGAGACACAATTTACTGCGAGTAACGCCACGAACGTTACTACAAGTCATAATAAAATCCAGGCCACTTAAATATTGGATCCGAGACGGCAAGTATTTTCGGAAAATTTATATGGTACTATTGCTACGAAATCTTGAGGAAGGGGGACAATTGTGTATGGCACTAGATCGTGCCACGAAGATATTATTAGGGCCCATCGTTGTAATAAATACTCACACACCGAGAGAATCCTCGTCATTCTTACGGAGGTTTGTGGGCGGGGGCGAAGCTGCGCTACTACGAGCGACTTTCAATGGAACCTACAACGTAGTCTGCATTTCAAGTCGCCTTGTAGGGACGTAGATTTTCTGCGAGTGTTGGGAGTAAAAGACTTGCATATTTTGCTGTACATTCTTATACTTAAAAATGTCTCCAGCTTATAACAAAGATGAAAACTCTATTCGACTTTGGGAGTTAGTTTATTTAAACATTGTTCAACACAGATGGAAACTTTAATAATCTTTTGGACAAACTTAAGATTCAAGCCACTAAGCTTAACGAGTCATTGGAGACCGACAGGACTGGAAGTGAATATTATTTTATTTGCCTTAGAAAGCTCGGGATCTCAAAAGTCGGTTGAGACTAGTCAGTTATATGTAGCTGGCCAGCCTTTTCTCACCTGGTGTTCGCAAATTAATGCATTAGGAGGGTGAAGGGATTGAGATAGGAAGACCTTGATCCGCTAAGACGGATACAGGCTGTTGTACATAGACTTGGAATATTTTCATTGTCTGTGTGCGCGCGTAAAGTATAAATCATAAGTAATGCCTGTGCATTTTAAAGTGGTGAGGCGTTTCCGTGTGTTTTTTTCCAGATTCTTAGAATAAATTGTAAAGCAAGTACGAAGGCATCCAAAATGTATCTACTGGAGATAAAGAAATGAAATTTTGAGGATACACTTGTATTTCAATGTAGGTGCTCGCTAAGGGAGGATTTATGGATATTCCATCGCTAAGGGGGTGAAAAGGTGGATGAATTTTTAAAATGAGTGTATATATCTCAAAACTTTAAAAGTTTTCAGGGGGTAACAATTGGCATTTGGAATCTCCTTTAGAAATACATAAACAGGTACTTCTTTGTTTCGGAAAATCCCAATAGGACGGAAAAAATGGTGAAAAAGAGGTTGAATGCCTTTAATGAGGATACTTATATCTCAGAAACTGAACATATCACAGACCTGAAAATTGGTACTTGGGATCTCCTTTAAAAATAAAGAAACACGTATTTTATGTTTTTTGGAAAATCCAATTAATGGGAGGGGGTGATAAGGGGGGGGTGAATTTTTAAAACGAGTGTATCAGTATCTCAATGGTTTAGAAGTTTACATAGCAAAAAGTGGTATTTAGAATCATCAATAAAAATAAAGAAACACGTATTTTTGTTTTCGGAAAATCCCAATAGGAGGGTTGAAAAAGGGGTTGAATGCCTTTAATGAGGATACTTATATCTAAGAAACGGGAGATGTTACAGACCTGAACATTGGTACAAGGTATACAACTTTGCTTCCACCGTTTTGTCCTCCAATATTGGAGGCGTTAAGGAAACAGGTTACTTACACATGCATCATTCAAAGTAGTGTCCATCGCTGAACACGACCTTCTCCCATCTTTTGGGCAGTGTTCGAATCCCGTGTCGAAAAAATTGTTCATATTTTAAAGCGATCCACGAATCGGTCCAATTTGTGACTTCTTCATGAGATCGGAAGTGTCGGTCAGCCAGGCCTTCCGCCATTGATCGAAAAAGCTGATAATCAAAGGGACCAATATCTGGAGAATACAGCGGGTGGGGTAGGTCGTCCCATGTTAAGATTCCCAGGTATGTTTTGACCTCTTTTGCAACGTGGGGTCGAGCGTTGCCGTGTTGCAAAATCACTTTATCGTGCCTTTCGCTGTATTGCGGGCGTTTGTCTTTCAATGCTCAGAACGCATTAATTGCGTTCGATAACGAACACCTGTGGTTGTTTCACCGTGTTTTAACACCTCATAGTACACGACGCCGAGCTGGTCCCACCAAATACAGGGTATGATCTTGCAGTCGTGAATATTCGGATTTGCCGTCGAAGTTGAAACATGGCCGGGATATTCCCATGAATTTTTGCGTTTAGGGTTATCGTAATGAACCCGTTTTTCGTCCCCGTTCAACGTCTCTTGGTTTCAACTCATACGGGACCCAAGTTCCTTTTTTCTGAATCATGCCATGGTCTTGAGACGTTTTGAAATGGCTTGCTGTGTCACTCCCACTGATCGTGCCAGTTCTCCTTGAGTTTGACGCGAGTCTTCACTCAGCAATGTCTTCAATTCTGCAACTTCGAAAACTTTCCCTCTTCCACCACTATGCCGGTCTTCGATGTTAAAATCACCGTTCTTGAAGCGTTGAAACCACACACGACACGTTCTTCCACTAATAGCGTCCTCACCATACGTACGTGAGAGCATTCGATGAGACTCAGCCGCTGTTTTCTTCATATTGAAACAAAACAGTAACACCTCCCGCAAACGCCGAGAATATGGCTCGTACACTCTCATGTTCAATCGAGAACAACTTTATGATGCAAATACACATCGACTAAGTTTGAGTGCGGTTATGTTGACCGAGGTCCAAGCTAACTGCCTGACGTCTGCGATCTGTTTCGTTCAACCGCTACGTACCGTTGTTGCCATCCACTGGCAAACGGCGGAAGCAAAGTTGTACACCTTGTATTTGGGGTTTCCTTTTAAAACAAAGAAACACGCATTTTTTGGATAATCCAATTAATGGGGTGTGAAAAGGTGTTGAGTTTTTAAAATTAGTGTATCTATATATCAAAACTTTAAAAGTTTACAGACGTAAAATGTGGTATTTAGAAGCTCTTTTAAAAATAAACATGTATTGCTTTTGCTTTTGGAAATTCCCAATAGGTTTCAGGTGAAAAACTGTTAAAGTCCGTTTGAATGCCTTTAATGGGGATACCTCTATCTCAGAAACTGAAGATATTACAGATCTGAAAATTGGTTTAGGGATCTCCTTTCAAAACAAAGTAACAGGTACTTTTGCTTTGGAAAATCCTGTTAATGGGGGTTAAACAGGAGTGAAAAATTAGGGCGAATTTTTAGAAAGACAATATCTACAGTACATCTCAGAAACTCAAAATGTTACACACGTAAAATATGGTATATGGAATCTCCAGTATAAGTAAAGAAACATAGGCGATTTGTTTTTCGAAACTCCACTTAAGGGAAACTGAAAACGGGGTGAAATTTTAACATGAGCATTTCTACAGTATGCATCATGGTGTTTTTACTGTAGTCATGCCCTAGTTTGTGAACCATGGGCAACGGTTGAGTGACACCGTAAGTGGTCCTGAGAGTCGGGCTAACAGTTGCTATGGAATGGGAGTGGGCATCTCGGACATATTCTGAGCCATGGCCCTGCAGGCGGCTACGACTATAGAATCTACCGGACATATGGGAGTAACGGTGCCCCACTCCCATTTGACAGGCGAGGGACTCCTTGGAAACAACTCGGCGAACGAAATGGAATTCAATGGGGAGCTATCAATATTCATGGGGCTTATGGAAGAAAGTAAATACAACTGGCTCAGTCAGCAAAGTTGATGCACCTGGATGTGCTAGGAGAAGTGATATTCAGGGAAGGGGAGATAACGAGGAAGAGTTAGGAGATTATAAAGTGTACTTGACGGGTGTTAGAAAGGGAAGGGAAGAGTATGGGGTAGGGCTGTTTACAGGAATACCATTGCACGCAACATAGTTTCTGATAGACACGTAAATGAACGAATGATGTAGGCAGATTTGGCGATTGGAGGAATTGGGACGAGAATTGGCTCAGTGTATTCACCATGTGAGGTTGCAGATGAGGATGAAGTTCACAAGTTTTATGAAGCATTGAGTGACATCGTAGTCAGTGTCAACAGCAAGGATAAAATATTGCTGATGGGCGATTTCAATGCGAGAGTTGAAAATAGAACTGCAGGATACGAAAGGGTAATTGGTAAATGTCGGGAAGATATACGGAAGCTAACAAGAATGGGAAGCATTTGCTGGGATTCTGTGCTAGTATGGGTGTAGCTGTCACGAATACATACTTCAAGCATAAGGCTATGCTAGGGGTAGCAGATAAATAAATGACTCTATGATAACCGACTTCGAATTCAGGACATCTGTTAGGAATATACGAGTTTTCCGGTGATTTTTCGATGATACAGACCACTATCTGCTCTCTAGTTAAATAAGTATCTCTATGCCTAGGGTAGAGAAAGTGAAATCTGTTTGCAAACGAATAAGGTTAGAAAATCTCCAGTACGAGGAAATTAGACAGAAGTACATGGATATGATTAGTGGAAGTTTCGAAAAGTAAACAGTACGCAGGTTCAGGATATAGAAAGTGAATGGGTGGCATACAGGGAAGCTGTAGTAGAAACAGCTAGGGAATGCCTAGGAAGAACTGGGTCTAAAGATGGAAAAAGGCGAACAACTTGGTGAAATGATGAAGTGAGAGCAGCTTGTAAACGTAAAAAGAAGGCTTATCAGAAATGGCTCCAAACAAGGGCCTAGACAGACAGTGGTTTGTACGTAGATGAAAGAAACAGAGCGAAACAAATAGTTGTTGAATCCAAAAAGAAGTCGTGGGAGGATTTTGGTAATAACCTGGAAAGACTAGGTCAAGCAGCGGGGAAACCTTTCTGGACAGTAATAAAGAATCTTAGGAAGGGAGGGAAAAAGGAAATGAACAGTGTTTTGAGTAATTCAGGTGAACTCATAGTAGATCCCAGGGAATCATTGGAGAGGTGGAGGGAATATTTTGAACATCTTCTCAATGTAAAAGGAAATCATCATGGTGGTGTTTCAAATAGCCAAGCCCATGGGGAGGAGGAAAATTATGTTGGTGAAATTATGCTTGAGGAAGTGGAAAGGATGGGAATTAAACTCCATTGTCATAAAGCAGCAGGAATAGATGAAATTAGACCTGAAATGGTGAAGTATAGTGGGAAGGCAGCGATGAAATGGCTTCATAGAGAAGTAAGATTGGCATGGAGTGTTGGTAATGTACCTTCAGATTGGACAAAAGCAGTAATTGCTCCTATCTATAAGCAAGGGAACAGGAAGGATTGCAACAACTATCGAGGTATCCCATTGATTAGTATACCAGGCAAAGTATTCACTGGCATCTTGGAAGGAAGGGTGCGATCAGTAGTTGAGAGGATGTTGGATGAAAACCAGTGTGGTTTCAGACCACAGAGGGGCCTCAGGACCAGATTTTCAGTATGCGCCAGGTAATAGACAAATTCTACGAGAGGAATAGGCAGTTGTGTTTATATTTCGGAGATCTAGAGAAAGCATATGAGAGGGTACCTAGGGAAAAGATATTCACCATACTGGGGGACTATGGAATTAACCGTAGATTATTAAAATCAATCAAAGGCGTTTTTGTTGACAATTGGGCTTCAGTGAGAATTGATGGTAGAATGAGTTCTTGGGTCAGGGTACTTACAGGGTTTTGTCAAGGCTGTAATCTTTCACCTTTGCTGTTCTTAGTTTACATTGATTATCTGTTGAAAGATATACATTGGCAGAGAGGGATTCAATTAGGTGGAAATGTAGTACGCAGTGTGGCCTGGTCTTGATGGCAGATTGTGCCAAAAGCCTGCAGTCTAATATCTTGGATCTTGAAAAGAAATGCAATGAGTATGGTATGAAAATTAGCCTCTCGAAGACTAAATTGATGTCAGTAGGTAAGAAATTCAACAGAATTGAATGTCAGAATGGTGATACAGAGCTAGAACAGGTCAATAATTTCAAGTATTTAGGTTGTGTGTTCTCCCAGGATGGTAATATAGTAAGTGAGATTGAATCAAGGTGTAGTTAAGCTAATGCAGTGTGGTCACAGTTGCGATGAACATTATTCTGTAAGAAGGAAGTCAGCTCCCAGACGAAACTATCTTTACATCGGTCTGTTTTCAGACCAATTTGCTTTACGGAAGCGAAAGCTGGGTGGACTCAGGATATCTTATTTATAAGATAGAAGTAACGGGCAATGACTATAAATGCAGTCCGACCACGGGTTCAGTACCGCCAAGGCACCCAAGACGACACCACGCCGGATCTCCTCAAGGATTTGATCCATATTAAAAATGCTTATACCGAGCTCGATAGCTGCAGTCGCTTAAGTGCGGCCAGTATCCAGTATTCGAGAGATAGTAGGTTCGAACTCCACTGTCAGCAGCCCTGAAGATGGTTTTCCGCGGTTTCTCATTTTAACACCAGGCAAACGATGGGACTGTACCTTAGTTAAGGCCACGGCCGCTTTCTTCCCAGTGCTAGCCCTTTCCTATCCCATCGTCGCCATAAGACCTATCGTTGTCGGTGTGCCGTAAAACCAATAGCAAAAAAAGAAAGCTTATAGGAAAAGGTGGCAAAGATTTAGAGACTCAACCGACCGGGTGGAATACCTGGACCTAACCCGGGAAGTACAAAATCGAGTGTTGTGAAGAAAGATTGAAAACTGGGAGGAACTTTTCCATAATATCTCGGAAAACGAGTCAGATCGTGAATTTTGGCGGATTCTCTCAGAAAACGAGTCAGATCGTGAATTTCGGCGGATTATATATAAAACGTTAAACATTAAATTATAAATTCCAGTATAGTGCCGTAGTGAAGCACGGGTATCTTGCTAGTTTATTAATGATTTCCATTGTGAAGCAAATATCCATCGAGGTCGCTGGCGAATTGGAAATGGAGGCCAGGATAAAAACAAGGATGAAATGGTCAGTGACCTTAATACTAATTATTATGTAGTCATGTGCGATGTCCTGTTAATGTTCCATATGCTTCACGGCAGATTTCACCTTATGTTTGATTTCATGTAAACATTACCATATTTTTGCAATATTTAAATCTATGTATGGCGTTTCCCACGTATCGTTCGCTTTATTGCGTGTGTTAAACAAGTGTCGCTCTGTTCAAATATAAATTTTGTCTCTAATGTCAGTATCAGGAACTTTCGAAGTTATTAGTAAATTGTATGTACGACGGCATTAGAAGGGGTACTATGGTCAGTGTTGCTAAATTTGTAGTACTTATCATATTCCAGAAGTGTAGAATGGTCATCAGCTTTAAAATTTACGTCATTTTAATGTCTGAAAAGTAAGAGTGGTCATGATTGTTAAATTGGTTTCATTGCTATCTTGAAATGAATAACAACTGCCACTAACAATGACTGTGTAATTTACTCTCTAAATGTTAGCGGGATTTTGGGAGGAATTGGTCTATTGACGAAATATCGAGATCAATAATGAGACGTTATAGGGCAAAGGTTCTGTTTGCTACATTTTGAGACCCGAATGTTAATGAGGTTGGAACCTGTTTAATAATTTATGGAGTGATATATAGCGTAGGCTTTTGTACAGGTGGAATTTCGCGCCGTTGTTTCGCTTTTTGTGTTGTTGACACGTTGTTTTTGTTTTGGCCCAGGAACCTATGAGAGCCTTACACATATGTTTTGTGGTGATTCTCAAGACTTTAGTATCCTGTAGATGATGATGGTGGTGTAGAATACCAGGATTTAAGCTGCAATATCCGAGGATTAAAAGATGCCGCGAAGTGTAATTTTTGCAAAAATCTCGTGGTTCCAATATTATGTAAGATTGTTTGTTCAGAAACTAATTTGTTGTGTCTTCCATTATATCGAACTGAAGCTTTTTAAGCGTCGAGTAACTTCTAAGGTCTCAAAAGGTCGAATATTTAATTGATCAGAAGTGTATTATTTTTTTTATTTATACTAGAAACTAACTATCCGCCCCGGCTTCGCACAGGAGCAGTTACGAGTTTAGGGTGATAAACTTATTTTAACCGAGTACTTTTAGGACTTCCTTGCATGCAATCATAGATTTCCTCCAGTAGTGAGCACGGAATTATTTATTTTTGACGTAACACGTAAAAGGTCCACGTAAAGCTGTGCACGAGGAAAATATTCTCAACTGAGATCAAATCCAGCCAAGGGAAGTGTCTGACCCAGTGCTTTGTTTAGTGTTATGCCAAAGCAGACTCTTGCTGTGAATAGGGCTCGTTTGAAATCAAAATGCAAATGTGACGGAATCACAAAGATTCTCGGTATTAAGACCGTTCCTTCTGCGTCACATCCAGTTAAAATAATAGCTTCAATCAAACAGTTTTTCATGTTCTCACTAGCATTCGCTTCCCATTCCATAACATTGGCGGGACTAGATTGCGTAACATTATGAAATGCACCTAACGTTCAAAATAAACTTGTGTGGTGGCAAGCCGGAAAGATGTAAAGAATGATAATGAACAGCTTCTTCACTCTTTCTGCTTTGTCTGCTGAGTATTATCTTGAACCTGGACAGTGAATTTAGGGAACAACAAGTCACTGAATTTCCCATCCTGTTCTTTTGTCGTCGATAGTATTTATCTTTCCTTAAACCATGAAAGCGACCTAGTAATTAGGTCATGGATTTCAGGAAAAACGCTATTAATTCTTGAATGTTGCTTACTAAAACACATAAATAATTTTTCATAGAATCTTTTTTAATATTCGATAAATCTCCATTTCCAAGTTCAATGCACACATCAGCAAAAAGACTATTATTTTCAGAAGATACGGTTACTCTCATGTTAATTATGAGTGCCAAATTTTTTATATACGTCCAGATGTTTATATACCAAATCACTGGACAACTACAAATCAATGTGCCGTAACGTGTGCAACGAAATATTCACAAACAGAATTTAAAAGAGCCGAGGTGCATGAAATTAACAGCGAAACTCTAAGCATATCCCCCTCCCGTAGACTTGACTGCATTCACAGACTCAAAGGAGATATGCCGAGGCGCATCAACTTACCACGACAATTCCAAACAGATTGCGGAACGAAATGTTTACAGACGGAAATCAGAAAAGCCGAATGAATCGAATTAATAGCAAAACTTTCGCCACATCCGAAATATTCTGAATCATAGTGTTAGCTGCTGGCCGGAGCCCTCAATAGCTTGGGTGAGAAGCTGATTATTTTTTTAAATGTTTTAAAACTGAGTTTTTTACTGCAAACTGTAACATAAGATCAGTTACAATGGGTTAAGTGTTAAAGATAGTTAAATGTTGTTGCGGTCATTTTTTCATAATTTATTTTGCCAAACAATTCTCACGGTACCCAAATAGTACAGAAGTATCATTAACGCTTTAGCCAGTGTAAGCCAGTGTAAATTAAAAAGGCGCCCAGTCGACCGCTCAACATGCCTCACTTACATCGTTACTGTAACATAAAAATGCTTATAGTGGGCTATGAATTAAAGATAGTTATATGCGTCGTGGACTATTTTGTAGAACGATTTGTTGCTGAATGATTCTTATCCTCAAAGTATAGATGTAGTCTATCTCCAGCGGATTAACCAGCGTAAGCTATAAATGCGAACGAATGGCCGTTTCTTCTTCGACTTGCTTAATTGAAATCGTTAGTGATTGGCTTCCTTTAATCTATAAGATTTCTATAAAAGGAGACTATTTCTCGAGAAGTGCTTAAATGAATGGTGGAAGCCACATCAAAATCCACCTATTGGTTCTTGAGATTAGACGTCACTGACAGACAGACAGACAGACAGACAGACAGACAGACAGACAGACAGACAGACAGACAGACAGACAGACAGACAGACAGACAGACAGACAGACAGACAGGATCGAGGACTATAATTTACACTAAGTAGAGATTTGTTCTGCTTTTAACTTGTTCATGTTACAGTGTTGTGTTGTCTTGAGAGCACCTTACCTGGTTTTAGATGATCAGAAGTGATGATTTGTGGAGGTTGAGATATCGCAGATGACTCCAGCTGCCGTAGTTTATTTTGGGTAGCAAGTATTCGAGACATAACTACAACGTAGCTGGATTGGATTCTCGTTTTTTGGACATTGTTCATTGAGTGTTGATCGGATCTTCACAATTATCTACTTGAGACGTGACCGCAGCACAGGCTTATCGATTCTCATATTATACTTAGGTTATGTACAGTTTATTCCGATTTTAAATATAACCATTTGTGATAGTGAAATCTTCGATCATTATGCCACTTCGGTTAAGTTATACGAACACAGTGATAGCTGATATTTCACGTTGATAATTCTTCTGTATTCGGGATGGATTGATTGTCCACTTTGAAGTTTGGTTTTCTATGCTGAAGATTAACTTCAGTTTTTTAAATAAATATTTGCTGTTCAGTTCTCGGAACGTAGTCATTGTGATATATGCGTTGTTTAGCATTTTCATTTTTCAAAATTTTAGGTCTGTTTATGGTACAAATGATGCAATTTTAATTTAAACTTATATTCTGGATGTTATATTTTGGATTAGGTACAATTAATTTCCATTAATGGGTCCGCGTTAGAAATGGAAGTTACTCCGATTCAATGAAGGGTCCATTTGACGGATTATACAATACACTGCATAGGTATTACGTTTGTGGACTACCTTAAATTTAACGAAAGTCTGGAGCTCGGTGCCCGAGACTTAGATTTCCACGAGTCAAGTGGACTAACCCACGGTGACATATGGAAGCCGAATCTGGGGACTTTCAGTTTGTTATTTCACTGTTACGATTTACTAAGGATGGTTTTTCGATTCAAGCAGCCCCTCAGGCTACAAACATGATTGTGAAGCCATGCGGCCGCAGACTGAATTGTTAAATAATAATGCGTTCAATATTTTGTTTGTTCCATTTCATTCTTCGTCTTTCATGAAATTTTGCATTTGCTATAAATAAATTCTAGTCAATATTCTATTATTCTGGGCTTTAATTTCAAGTAGATAGCCCTTTGATGTTACTCGCGCATCATGTCAGCAAGTGATGAGGGGCCCTTGAACACAGACTTTATCACCCACGCGGTTCTATTGTGTTTCATTTTTGCAATTGGTTTAATATCACATTTATTTATCTCATAAGTTTTCCGTGAAATGAAATGAAATGTCGTATGGCTTTTAGTGCCGGGATATCCCTGAACGGGTTCGGCTCGCCAGGTGCAGGTCTTTCTATTTGACTCCCGTAGGCGACCTGCGCGTCATGATGACGGTGAAATGATGATGAAGACAACACATACACCCAGCTCCCGTGCCATTGAAATTAACCAATTAAGGTTAAAATCCCCGACCCGGCCGGGAATCGAACCCGGGACCCTCTAAACCAAAGGCCGGACATAAGTTTTCAATGGCTACGGAATACGAAGAGTCTAGGACTGGAAAGATTGCAGTATTGTGTTTATTTAAGTCACAGCCCCGGAATTAGCCTGGTGTGAAAAAAGGAAACCAGGGCTGAGCATCTTCAAGGCTGTCAAATTTCAGCTAAGAACTCCGAAGACCGTAAAAGTAGTTAGTGGGACGTAAAACAAATAGCATTATTATTATTATAAGAAGAACTCATCATATACTGAATGCGAGTTGCGAGTTTACAGCA
Organism: Anabrus simplex; assembly: GCF_040414725.1. Classification (NCBI taxonomy): domain Eukaryota; kingdom Metazoa; phylum Arthropoda; class Insecta; order Orthoptera; family Tettigoniidae; genus Anabrus; species Anabrus simplex. The sequence goes on along the minus strand of NC_090266.1, from coordinate 398,292,738 downwards.
ATATGACCTGTATCACGGCGCTAACGTGATCACAATTTAAACGAGAGATTTTATTTATTCTGATCTTACTTCTATACAGTATTATTTAACTTGATCACCAGCAAAAAATGATTAGGAAAAATTATAATGTGTTCAATATCTGAAAGGTACAAGTTACTATTTATTTTTAAACTTAGATCACATATTTGTTAGTTTCAATACAATCGTGATATTTTGATTCAACGAGGTCAAAACAAGTATTCCTTCACTTTTTCAGAACTCTCTAGAAACACAAAACTAGGATTTTAAGACGTGAAGAACCGTGTATTGCACCATTCATGGACTCCGATATAGGATGGGTTAAATATTCACCACTAACCTACCTTATAATGCTTTCACTAGGTGTACAATCATATGCTGTGACAAGTCCTTTCTCCTCCAGTTCTAGGTCTCATGTGGTAAGAATAGTAAAATTGCGTTCATCACCGCTGTGGATATCAGGTTTCGAAAGAGACGATGACAACGTTTATATATGTAAGAATTTCCTTGAGATTATTTAGCAGCCAATAACGTAATATTTTGTTTCCTTATATTGTATGTACCCTATACTTGCAGATTTAACCTCAGCCCTCTTTTTAATAGTCTCTCCTAGAGTCCATGCCATCTCCACAAATGTCACAAAAGCCTTCGTTAAAAGCTTTTACTCTACTCAACCTGGAACATGAGTGTGACTGAATGATCAACTAGATTCCAAAACACCATTTCCCTTTACAAAACTTACAACGTTAAGTGGTATCTACGACAATAGCTTTTCGTTTCCTAATTATCGGTTAGTCTGGCCTATATTCAAACCACGCCACTGCAATTCGTTGTTAATAGTGTACCCGCTACATTTGTATGAGTAATAATGTTATTAGTTTAAAGTCTCTCCTAATGATATAGTTTCTCAACAGATTTCCCATGTGAGTTCCCTGAAGTGCCGGATGCCATGACATTATGGTTTTATAATTCACCATCTTCCAAACCTTCCTAGCCCAGGCGCAATCAAAGCCGTTAACTTGGGAACACGAGGCCAGCGACTACTGTAGGTGACAACACCACTGATATAGACGTATTCATCTTCGACAGCGAAATTTATAGAAAACTAGCTGATGTACCCGTGCTTCGCTACGGGATTCTCAGAAAGACTGACTTGGTGGTTTTCCTAACTGAATTCAAAATAGGTCATTACAAAAACGTCAGTAAGAACGTAGCGATTGAAAGCAATATTATCATATAAAATACTCGTTCAAATGAAAAACCGCACACTTTCTCACTTTCAACGAACAGTACTACGGTGCCGATCTAACAGTCCAAAGTTCCAGAGCTGGAATAACCAGGTCAAAGATGGCCGTGAACACTCCTCTGTCATTATTCCGTTAAATATGCACACTACTCATTCCAATCAGGGCCTCAGAGTAGGGATTGAATAGCTCGAATGCTATGATGAACCAGTGTATTACATACCAGTAATATCAGAAAATGTACGAACCAGAGGAATGGCATGCTAAAGAAGAAAGTTATCTTACTCCCCAGCTACTTCCCGCCAATATACAGGCAGGCTGTTACAGTCGGTACGACCAGGCGAGCTGGCCGTGTGGTTAGGGGCGCGCAGCTGTGAGCTTGCATCCGGGAGATAGTGGATTCGAACCCCACTGCCGGCATCCCTGAAGATGGTATTCCGTGCTTTCCCACTTTCATACCAGTCACACCAGACTGTACCTTAATTAAAGCCTAGGCCGTTTCCTTCACACCCCTATTCCTTTCCTATCCCATCGTCGCCATAAGACCTACCTGTATCGGTGCGACGTAAAGCAAATTTAAAAAAAACTCGGTACGGTACAGTAATCCTATCTATCGGGGATGAGTGGAAACAGATGACATAAAGCACATCACAAAAACAATGGTCACTGTAATGTTATTGTTGATAAAGTTTGTGAGCTTTCTATATTGCAGGCTTTCACATTATTTTTCTTTCTACTCTGTGATATTAGGGCGTCTTACAAAATTATTTATGTTATAGACACTATTTCCTTATTCTCAGACTGTACATACCTATTTTCACTAAATTATGTTTACCCACTTTTTCGTGACTCAGCGCTGATATGAACTCAGTAACAAAAATCCAAATTAATGAATATCTCTGTGATGATATGGGGTACGGTAACAATATATGACATAAGTGATCGGAAATCTAATAACATCTTACATAACTACTACTAACTTACGACATAACTAAAGTTATGTTAGTTATGTAGTATTTATCGACACGACCATTAATAACATAAATTACTTATTTGAGAATTACGTTTCAGGCCTTCTCCTAAACTACCATTTCACTCAGCGTCAATAAAATAATTTATAGCTTAGATTGACTTTACATACCGATGTTCATTAAATTCTCTTAAGCCGTTTTCTCGGGATGCGTGTACATACATTTAGACAGACAGACAGACAGACAGACAGACAGACAGACAGACAGACAGACAGACAGACAGACAGACAGACAGACAGACAGACAGACAGACAGACAGACAGACAGACAGACAGACAGACAGACAGACAGACAGACAGACAGACAGACAGACAGACAGACATTACGGAAAAGTTTAAAATGTATTTCCTTGTTACTGTGGACATGACGATACAGAAATACCATTCTTTTCAAATTCTGAGCAAGGTACAGACAAATCTCTTATTATATATATATTACATTTCAGGCCTTCGCCTAAACTACCATTTTACTCAGTGTGAATAAAATTATTGATGGCCTAGATTATAGCGACTTATTCCCCGACCTTGCATACCAATTTTCGTGAAGATACGACCACTAACATAATAAATATTTGAGAATTAAATTTTAGCCCTTCCCCTAAACTACCATTTTTCTCAGCGTGAACACAATTATGTATAGCCTATATTGTAGCGACTTATTTATCATCTTTGTTTACCGATTTCCATTAAGATACGACCAGTAATAATATAAATATTTGAAAATTAAATTTGAGGCATTCCTAAACTGCCATTTCACTCAGCGTGAATACAATTATTTATGGCCTAGATTATATCGACGTATTACCCCGACTTTGCATACCTATTTTCATTAAGACACGACCACTAATAACATAAATATTTGAGATTTAAATTTCAGGCCTTCCCCTGAAACTACCATTTCACTCAGCGTGAATAAAATAATTTATAGCCTAGATTGTAGTGGTTTATCACCCGACTTAACATTCCGATTTTCATTAAATTCTCTTCAGCCGTTTTCTCGTGATGCGTGTACAGACAGACAGACAGACAGACAGACAGACAGACAGACAGACAGACAGACAGACAGACAGACAGACAGACAGACAGACAGACAGACAGACAGACAGACATTATGGAAAGTAAAAAATGCATTTCCTTGTTAGTGTGGACATGACCGATACAGAAAAACCATTCTTTTCAAATCCTGAGTAATGTACAGACAAAACTGTTATTTTGTTTACATACATGTGTGTGTTTCCAACCCTTGTATCGTTTCCCTACGGGGTCGGGTATGAGGTGAGATGAATCTGTCGTGGTGAGTTTTTATGACCGGATGCCCTTCCTGACGTCAAACCTCATCAGAGAAGATCATGAGACGAAATGAATGACGTGATGTATGATTGTAGGGAGAGGGTGAAACCCGGTGCCGGCATATAGCCTGCTATTCGACAAGAGCAAGAAGGGGTCTGCTCAAGGCTTAACGTACCCATCCGATGGACGTATCATCACAAACAGCCTCATATGAGCACTGCGGACAGGTTTGGAATTTAATCCAGGCTTTTGGCACACAATCTACTGATTAGAAATTGTATACCACCACCTCCCATACCCTGCCGGCCAACATTCTGATGGTGAAATTTTTTTCGAACAACGGGACTCGAACCGGCTAACCTTGGTGTCAGACTTCAGCACCTTAACGATCACGGCCACCAGGCGGACTGCGAAATTTATAGAAAATAATATCCATATATCCTTAAGAGGTTAACATCCTGTAACAATAGCCAAAATGGCTTCAAAATGAAATGTCTGCATGCATTAACTTAGGTCATAAGTTTATTATTATTATTATTATTATTATTATGGTCATTATAATTAGTATGATTATTAATATTCAAAAAGTCGTTCCTGATCCAAATTTAAACAACCATACTCAATAGGTCCCCGAAGAAAGCGACTACCTAACGGAACTAACGCATTACAATAATTGGTTACATCACTTTAACATATCAAATTTTTGTGCACACTGTATCAAATGGTGATTTATCTATGGAAAATTTCGCTACACAACTTTTCAAAAATGCATATTCAACCCAAAATGATAACCTTGCGGATCGAGTTTGAGTTCGGTTTCTGCAAAGAATATACATGTTAGAGGAACAAAGGAAGCATGAAGTATAACGGAAATGTTAATATAACGATTATAGCAGCGAAGTCTACATATTTCGTGGAATACAAACCGCAGGGGTGAGAAATTTCATCATAAGAGTAGAATAGGTATTGTTCGAGATTCAGGCCAGCATCTTGGTGTAGCAGTAGCAAGTCCACTTCCAACCTGGAAGCCGCTGGTTCTATTCCAGGCTCGTTCAAGAATTTGTTGTACTGCCTGGTGAAGTCAACCGAAGAGCTGCCTGATATAACAGGCAGTGGACCCGGTAAACGGATATACAATAATAAAGGTAAACGGAGTTAAGTAACAAAGATGAGGATGGTGCCTTGCTCACTCTGTGACAGTCTGATAAATCTCCAGACCATCTGGTTGGGCGGTAATCGTCCGAGTACACCATAGCAATGAGTGCGCTGCCATGGTGCCGAAATGAGCAGACACAAGTAATAACACCCTAAGATTACAATAACAGAATTAGAACAATAGACACGAAAGAGGACAGAGGAAAACTTACCTTAAAACCCAGGGTGTGGCAGGAAAGACGTGGATCAGGCAACATGCGTATACGGTATTATACTTGATATCAAACGAAAAAGAACACCTTTTAAAGGAAAACCTCGAAATTTAATTAGGGAATAATTAAGCTTTAAAATTAAATTAACAGAAAGCAAAAATTGAGGTCATCCTCAACTAAAAATCCAAAAATGCATAAATAATAACAAGTCCTTAAAATGAGAACAAAATTAGCAATCCGGGAGACTATACTACTTGAAACACGATCGGCCGACGCAGAAAGAAAATAGTAGAAATTGTTAAATTTTGATGGTATCAAGACGTCCAACTGAGTTTCCGCAACGCATATCACCGTGATTATACACTAGTTTGAGTTTATATAAGTTACATTAAAAATACAAAGAAACCAGGCAAAAAATTACCACAGAGGAGTAAAATAATGTATGCAAAAATCACTAGAAAGGGAAGAATTAACACAAAATACTCCATAAAGACTAAGTACTTCCACAGAAAAACAGCCATGCCGGCTTTCTCAATCAACAACCATCAACACTATCACCATAGCAAACACCAAACAAGGAGATGGAACTACCAATCCCGAAACAATATACAACAATAGGAAGCTCACACGAGATCAAACAAAAGAGAATCCGTAGATCCCATAACTCAAAGAATCACAAGATAATATAAAATAATAAAAGGGGAAAGAGAAAATTAATGTTAAAAATGGGATCAGATCATAATTTAAAAACTATTGCGGAAACTCACAGGAATCCGCTTCCAACAGAATTTTGCAATCAATAAGGCATTACCTAATAGTTTAAAGAAGCCTGCTCTGGTGGTAATAATAATAATAATAATAATAATAATAATAATAATAATCATAAATTTAGTTAACTGAACTTCATGCACGGTGAAACGGTTTAACTCAAGCCAGATGGAAATAATGTAACATGTTAGCAGGCTTAAATTTCAAGCTACACAAGAGAATCCCTATCAGAAAGAAGAATTTTAAGAAAACGTTTTCAAATATTTGAAACAGGGAGGCAATATTTACAAGCTCTGCGACATAGTCAATCACTACTGATCTGCATTTAGGGCAGTCGCCCAGGTGGCAGATATCCTATCTGTTGTTTTCCTAGCCCTTTCTTAAATTATTGCAAAGAAATTGAAACTTTATTGAACATCTCCTTTGGTAAGTTATTCTAATTCCTAACTCCCCCTCATATAAGCGAATATTTGCCCCAATTTGTCCTCTTGAATTCCAACATTATCTTCATATTGTGATCTTTCCTACTTTTAAAGACACCACTCAAATTACTGATGTCATTCCACGCCATCTCTCCACTGACAGCTCGGAACGTACCGCTTAGTCAAGCAGATCGTCTCCTTTCTCCCAAGTCTTCCCAGCCCAAACTACTCAACATTTTCGTAACGCTACTCTTTTGTCGGAAATCACCCAGAACAAATCGAGCTGCTTTTCTTTGGATTTTTTACAGTTCTTGAATCAAGTAATCCTGCTGAGGGTCCCATAAATTGGAACCACACTCTAGTTGGGGTCTTACCAGATACGTATATGCCATCTCCTTTACATTCTTACTACAACCCCTAAATACCCTCATAACAATATGAGGAGATCTGTACCCTTTATTTACAATCATATTTATGTGATTGCCCCATTGAAGATCTGTCCTTATATTAACACCTAGATACTTACAATGATTCCCAAAGGGAACTTTCACCCATTCAACGCAGTAATAAAAACTGAGAGGACTTTTCCTATTTGTGAAACTCACAATGTGACTTTTAACCCCGTTTATCTTCATACTACAGCCTACTGTCCATCTCCCAACATTATCGAGGTCATTTTGCAATTAATCACAATCTTGTAACTTATTTATTACTCTGTACAGAATAACATCATCTGCAAAAATCCTAATCTCTGATTCCAATTCTTTACACATATCTTTGATATATTCAAGAAAATATAAAGGTCCAATAATACTGCCTTAAGGAATTCCCCTCTTAATTATGACAGGGACAGATAAAGCTTCACCTACTCCAATTCCCTGAGTTCGTTTTTCTAGAAGCTTAGCCACCCATTCAGTCACTCTTTTATCAAGCCCAATTGCACTCATTCTTGCCAGTAGCCTCCCATCATCTAACCTATCAAATGCCTCAGATAGGTCAATAGCGATACAAGCCATTTGACATCCTGAATCCAGGATATCTGCTATATCTTGCTGGAATCCTACAAGTTGAGCTTCAGTGGAATAGCATTTCCTAAACCCAACCTGCCTGCTATCAAAACAATTATTAATTTCGCAAACATGTCTAATATAAACAGAAAGAATGCTTTCCCAAAGCTTACATGCCATGCATGTCAAATTGACTGGCCTGTAATTTTCAGCTTTATGTCTATTACCCTTTCCTTTATACACAGGAGCTACTATAGCAACTCTCCATTCATTTGGTAGAGCTCCTTCATGCAAAAAATAATCGTATAAGTACTTCAGAAATGGTACTATATACCAACCCATTGTCTTTAGTATATTCCCCGAAACCTTATCATTTCCAGCTGATTTTCTAGTTTGCAACTTTTGTAGCTTACTCTAAATATCATTGTTGCCATAAGTAAATTTTAATACTTCTTTAGCATTAGTCACCTCCTCTATCTGGACATTATCCTTGTATCCAACAATCTTTACATACTGCTGACTGAACACTTCTGACTTTTGATGATCCTCGCACACACACACTCCCCTTGTTCATTAATGATTGCTGGAATATCCTTCCTGGAACCTGTTTCTGCCTTAAAAGAACCTATACATACTCTTCCATTTCTCATTAAAATTTGTATGATCGCACATTATGCTTGCCATCATATTATCCTTAGCTGACTTCTTTGCTAGGATCAATTTCCTAGTAAGTTCCTTCAATTTCTCCTTACATCCACAGCCATTCCTAACTTTGTTTGTTTCCATCCTGCAACTCCTTCTTAGCCTCTTTATTCTCTGTTATAATGTATTGGATCATTACCATTCCTTACCACCTTTAAAGGTACAAACCTATTTTCATATCCTCAACACTTGCTTTAAAACCATCCTAGAGTCTGTTTACATTTTTATTTATCGTTTTCCACCGATCCTAATTACTTTTCAAAATGATGACCACTAGAAGCTGATGCTTTAGTCCAGGAGGATTTTTGAAGCACACGACGAAAGAGTCCAAAAAATAATACAAGATATCATCCACAGTTCTTAGATAGCTCAACCATAATATGCAGGTCAATCCAACAAGATACGACCACGCGGGTGTACGTACCTTTAGCTATTTAAAATAGAGTATTCCACAATAAGGTTCATGGAAGAAAATTACGGAGATGACCAAAAAATCATTTCTGGGTGGTAACACCCCATAAAAATGGTGCTTATCCTGGCTCCTTCACTAAAGGCCAAGCCCGTACGCCACACCGTTCCACTGCATGTGTTGACTGCATTGCGCCAGTGCACAGAATGGCGGGCTAACACTATCTCACTGCTACTGTTTAGCAGAAACAAGTCGCCGTACGCTCATTGGTCAGGGCAAAGGAAGTTAGGCTCACTGCCAGCTGGGAGCAGCACCAAGCAGGAACTAACACTCCAAGAGCAGAGACGGAGAGATTCATAAATTAAATATGACAGAAACAGGAGCTTATCGCTCAAAGGCGAAGGAAGCTTTAAAACAACAAATGTGACACCAAGTCACGGACAATATAAAAGAAGAAGAATATGGAAAAATTAATTCCCGGGTAACACACATTTCTAAGGCAGAATGCCATATCCAAAAATGTTAATGAAGATGGAAATTGCATAACCTCGGTTACAGCATTTCTTGAATATTTTTCTAGATTTCTACCGTAACTACCTTAGAAGGAGGTCAGTGACGATGTCAATCACATATCACATCGCTATTTAATTTTTTGTGTAGTCTGACGTGGAGTAGCCAACTGTCCTGACATGGATGATACCTTCTTGATATTATACAGAGAAGCGAAGGACTAGAAAGCGACTAGTCATCCTATTATTAATGCTTCTGTAAATAGTCGCACAGATGCATAAATAACAATACCACACCTTTTCTTTCAAACTCAAGTAGGCAATATAATGGTTTGATATCCCCAAATAATTTGTTGTAAGCCACAAGACTACGTGTGCTTTGCACACGTTGTTCCTTGCATAATATCCTGATTATTTTCTACTCCTCATTTTAGACATTGAGAATGTATGAATATATTACTGGGATGCTTGCTTACTGGTGACGTACATTGATAGATTTCATAAAATGTCAAGAATGATATGTTGGGATTAAGTTTCCATCATTACAACGTAAAAATAAACCTACATACGGAATGTCCTATTAGATAGTATAAATTTATTAGCTTCAATTCGTACAACAGACCCCACCATGAGAAGCCAGTGATTAGATCGGTGCGCTATTACTCCCTGTGGCAGTTCATGCCGGCCTGTATATAAATTCCTTTGATCTCCCATCCGACCAACCAATCGATCAATCAAATCTATTCCCATAGTAAACCCAAATTAAGTTTGGTAAGAGAGATGATTTATACTCCACCACGTGAAGAATGATACGATAAACCTGATTTTACAAGGTGTACAACTTTGCTTCCGCCGTTTTGTCCCCAATATTGGAGGCTTTAATGAAACAGGTTACTTACACATGTATCATTCAAAGTAGTGTCCATCGCTGGCCACGACTTTCTCCCATCTTTCGGGCAGTGTTCGTATCCCGTGTCGAAAAAATGTTCATCTTTTGAAGCGACCCACGAATCGATCCAATTTGTGACTTCTTCATGAGATCGAAAGTGTCGGTCAGCCAGGCCTTGCGCCATTGATCGAAACAGGTGATACTCAGAGGGAGCAATGTCTGGAGAATACAGCGGGTGGGGTAGGACGTCCCATTTTAAAGTTCCCAGGTATGTTTTCACCTCTTTTGCAACGTGGGGTCGAGCGTTGTCGTGTTGCAAATTCACTTTATCGTGCCTCTTGCTGTATTGCGGCCGTTTGTCTTTCAATGCTCTGCTCAAACGCATTAATTGCTTTCGGTAACGAGCACCTGTGATTGTTCCACCGGGTTTTAACACCTCATAGTAAACGACGCCGAGCTGGTCCCACCAAATGCAGAGCATGATCTTGGAACCATGAATATTCGGTTTTGCCGTCTACGTTGAAACATGGCCGGGATATTCCCATGAATTTTTGCGTTTAGGGTTATCGTAATGTACCCATTTTTCGTCCCCGTTCAACGTCTCTTGGTTTCAACTCATACGGAACCCAAGTTCCTTTCTTCTGAATCATGCCCATGGTTTTTGACGTTTTGAAATGGCTTGCTGTGTCACTCCCACTGATCGTGCCAATTCTTCTTGAGTTTGACGCGAGTCTTCACTCAACAATGTCTCCAATTCTGCATCTTCGAAAACTTTTTCTCTTCCACCACTATGCCGGTCTTCGACGTTAAATTCACCGTTCTTGAAGCGTTGAAACCACTCATGACACGTTCTTCCACTAATAGCGTCCTCACCATACGTACGTGAGAACATTCGATGAGACTCAGCCGCTGTTTTCTTCATATAGGAACAAAACAGTAACACCTCCCGCAAATTCCGAGAATTTGGCTCGTACACTGCCATGCTCAATCGAGAACAACTTTATGCTGCGGACACACATCGACTAAGTTTGAATGGGGTTATGTTGACCGAGGTCCAAGCTAACTGCTTGACGTCTGCGATCTGTTTCGTTCGACCGATACGTACCGATTTCGCCATCTATCGGCAAACGCGGAAGCAAAGTTGTACACCTTGTATATAACACGAGGATGATATTTTCGAAATCGTCAAAAGCATACCACATTTCACTGGAAAAAACTTGATTAACTAGAGCGAGAGGTATAATAATAATAATAATAATAATAATAATAATAATAATAATAATAATAATAATAATAATAATAATAATAATAATAATAATGATATAATCATCATCATCATCATATCTGAAGTACTGTATATCTTCTATTGAATGTGTATGAAGTGTAATCGATGTAAGCGGAAGTAAGAGGTAATGTGTTATTTATATGTACAGTGCATTGTAAGTTGAAACCGGATCAAGCTACAGGCTCACGTATTTAAATGTAAGCTTACGTTCCTTGACAACGAGTACATGGAAAAAAGTGAAGACGCTTTTAATGTTTGGGTAGAACGCGTACATCTAACTTACGTTTAATTTTAATGTCTTAATTGACATATAAAATAGGAGGCACCTGCTGCAAAGAAATGAAACATGACACGTAGGTATCATGAAATAGCACTTCAAAGTAATGCGAAATTTGTGTTAAATATGTGACGTCGCACGCGTACTATGTTATAAGATGGCGATGTGTTGACTCTCGCGTTCAGTTGGAGGTTAGCTGTCGTCAACACATAGATTAACACTTATTAGAAAAATAGCAGTAAGTTATTTATTAAATTGACCACCTAATCAATACAAAACGTCATTGTCCTGGATGATTTACATTGATCTGTTATCTAAAAATGGTACATATTTCGCCTAGTATGAAGACATCATCAGCCATTGTCTTAATCTCGGAATAAAAATAAGCACTTGAGAAACATATAATAAGGTGAAATTGATTTTAAAAAGTCTTGAATGTAGGTTTTAAAAATTTGTTTACAATGTGAAGAATTACAAAGGTGAATGTATTAAAATTATTGACATTAAAAGGTTGCTATTACAAGTAAAATGGACACAGTCTGTTGCTTTGTGCATTTTACTTGTAATAGCAACCTTTTAATGTCAATAATTTTAGTACTTTCACCTTTGTAATTCTTCACATTGTGAACAAATTTTTAAAACCTACATTGTTATTTTTAGTGTTAATTTTAGTTTAAGTCTCTTAACGACTTTTTAAATCAATTTCATCTTCTTATATGTTTTTCAAGTGCTTATTTTTATTCCGAGATTAAGACAATGGCTGATGATGCCTTCATACTAGGCGAAACATGTACGATTTTTAAATAACAGATCAATGTAAATTATCCAAGACAATGACTTTTGTATTGATTAGGCGGTCAATTTAATAAATAACTTACTGCTATTATTCTAATCAAATATCATCAATACGGATCAAAAATGATATTTATTACATTTAATAGAATTTATTATCCACATAATATTTGTCTCCTAATTCCAATAACTATGTCTACGAATCCCTTAAAACCCTGCGGCCGTTAAATTAGTGACAGCCTGCAGCCAATGTTTTCACTAACACGCAATGTCAGTAGAAATTGAATGAGTCGTGTGCCGTAGAGGAGACGTTTAGCGGGATTTGCTTTCGTTCCATATATTATTAATTGTGTCATCTAATGCATTTATTTAAAAGTAGATTATTTTCATCTTATGAGATTGGAGTTAGTTAATTCATCGAAGTAGCTTCATGAAACATTCATTTCATTTTTAATACATGATCTCCGTCATATCACTAAGGATTCATGTCAGGTACCGTCTTCTGGCATTTTAACTTCGTACTGATCCTGGAACGCTTAGTGAATATGGACGTAAAATACAGAGTGATGCTGAGGAGTAGGAGTGTGGGTAAAGGAGAAGCATTAATAATTTATTTAATAATTACCATTTGTACCCGTTCTTCGCACGGGAATTTGCAGTAGATTACATGATTCCTTCACGAATTTATCCGAAGTAACATGGCTCTACTTACACGTTTAATGTCATAAACCAAATTTTCCTACGACAGCCTGGGCAGTAATGAAAGTTTGTTGAAGCGGAACAAATTCGAGAGAGAATGATGACGATTTCCGAATTTATTGCACGGTACAGTTCCTGGTCCGAAGTTGTGCGAAATTCTCCACGGTTCTCAGGTTGCTTGTTGTATCTCTGACTACTTGCGCAAAGCTCTGACGTTGACGATATCTCTCTTAATATCTACCCTACCGAAAAGAGTGAAATGTCTCTTTAGTTTTTACCGTTACCACTTTGAAGTGACATCCACGACATGGCCCACGGGCAGTGGGATAAAAATAAAAAAAATTGTAACCATCTGAGTTATTATCCGTCGTACGATAAATACGTACATGGCATAAAGGACAGCAAATAGGCTAACATATTCTTAAAAGTTTATTATACAAAGCCTTTTGATAGACCTAATGTCAGCATAATATTTGAGAATAATCTTCCTATAAATACCAACTCTACGTGGTTACCATGGCACCATATGCGCCTGATAACACAATCCGGAGTGAGTTGATTCCAAGTAAATAGTGTGGTTCCAATAAGTCCAGTTTTCCACTTTTGGGACTGGCAGACAGACAGAAAGACAGACAGACTCCAAAAAGAAAAGTTCTACCTCATGTTTCCTCTGTGTTCAGATACATTAGGTGGGGTTAATTTACAAGCCGAGAGAAATATTATGCATCCACTGTTTTCCTCCCGTCATGGGTCCTTAAAATAACTGTACGTATGCGAGGGTGTCCGTCACTGGCTGCAGAGCATGAAGACCGTAGGAAATATGATTTTCTCCGTCATTTGGAGAGTAAGCGAAATTATGTACATAATGAACACTACTTAAAATGAAGCGGTGTTTCATATATAATCAATAGCGTAAGAGGAAATTGAAAAGAAACCTCTTCATGTCTTCTCTTCCGATAAACCCCCGTTCTATTCACTGATTTTAGATGATTTGTATATCAAAACGTGCTCCTGGACGCTCAAACTCCAAATATGAAGTTTGGTAGAGATAAAGTCATAAGTGTAAGAGTATATTGCAAAAAAAATCTTGTCTTTCTATAAACACTCAGTCTGTCCAGTGATGTTTAAACAATATTCATATTGAAACCTGCTCCTGGATGAGCATACTCCAAACATGAAGTTTGGTCGAGGTATAATCAATAGTGTAAGAGAAAATTGAAAATCTTCTTCTGGTCTTCCTATGAACTCCCAGTTTACTGAGTGGTTTTTAAATAATATGCATATCGAAGAACAACACAAGAGACTTTTACAAAGCATTTAGAAACAACGTAAGGAAATACACACCACCGAGTTTATATTTCAGTGAACACAAAACACAGAAAATTGGTTATATTAACAAAAAAAAAATTGTAGGATACTTGCAGAATACTTCGAAGAACTATATTACAACGATCAACCAGAAGAGAAATTTAATTTTGGTAATACAACTATACAACCAGACTCAAAACCACCAACAAAAGAGGAATTCAAAGAAATCATAAAGAAACTTAAAAATAATAAGACACGTGGGGAAGATAATACAGTTGCTGAATTGTGGAATTGTTGAAATACTCTAGTGACAATATGATACGATGTTTAACAGAAATAATCGAAGAAATATGGACAGCAGGCACTTTACCAGTAGGACGTACATCAACACTAATACATCCGCTACATCAAAAGGGGAATAAGTGTAAGAGGAAACTGAAAAACTTCTTCTGGACTTCCTATCAACTCCCAGTTTATTGAGTGGATTTTAAATAATATGCATATCGAAGAACAACTCAAGATACTTTTCAAAGCATTTAAGAACAACGTAAGGAAATACACACCACCGAGTATATATTTCAGAGATCCCAAAACACAGAAAATTGGTTATCATAACACAAAAAATTGTAGGATACTTGCTGAATACTTCGAAGGACGATATATAACAGCGATCCACCAGAAGAGAAATTTAATTTTGGTAATACAACCAGACTCAAAACCACCAACAAAAGGGAAAATCAAAGAAATCATAAAGACATTTTAAAATAATAAAGCACCTGGGGAAGATAATACAGTTGCTGAATTGTGGAATTGTTGAAATACTCTAGTGACAATATGATACAATGTTTAACAGAAATCATCGAAGAAATCTGGACAGCAGGCACTTTACCAGTAGGACGGACATCAACACTAATACATCCGCTACACAAAAAGGGAAATGAATCAGTCCCTAATAACTATAGGGGAATTTCCTATTTACTAATCCAAATAAAATCATTATATATTATTTAGCTTTCGCAGATAACATGGCGTTAATTACAGACTCAATAGATAATGCTCAAGAACAAATAAGAGAATTACAGAAACAAGCGGCCAAAATAGGATTGCAAATAACATTTGAAAAAGCAAACAAACATCATTAATGCCCCTCAAAATATCACAATTAAAAATAACATAATACCTCGGACAGATTGCTTTAAATACCTGGGAGAATGGATAACAAACAAAACAAAGAAAGGTAGCTATAGATATGAGAGTTACCAAAATGAAACGGATGTTTCATATGACAAAAAGTGTACACAAGAAGAAATCTCTCTCCTGGAACTTGAAACTAAGACATTACCAAACAGTGGCCCGACCAGAAATTTGATATGCAGCAGAAACTCTTAAACTAACAAGAATCGGGGATCTTGAAAAATTAGAAATTTTGAAAGAAGAATTCTGAGAAAAACACTGGAACTTAGAAGAAACAACACTGTCGAATTTAACCAACGATCAAACAGGGAGCTATGTTTTAAATTTGAAAAAATTACAAATGTAATGACGAAAAGAAGACTTCAGTTTTTAGGACACATTTATAGAATGAATAACAATAGACTAACTAAACAAATCTTCAACTTATTGAACAGTTACAAATCCAAGCCAACGTGGTTCATTATAATTGAAAAGAATTTGACAAACGCTGGAATTAAAATAGATACGATATAAAAGAGAACACGTTTCAGAGAAGTAACACGGAAGGCAGGACTTCAGGAGAGAATGAACATAACAACTGGAAGACAATGGACTCAAGAGGAAAAGGAACAACATTCTAAGAAAATGAAGGAAGTGTGGAAACGAAGAAAATTAAATGCAAAGAAAAGTAACCAAGGTTGATTTATCGTACCCTCGAAAGGGCTATTAGAGTAATTAATAATAATAATAATAATAATAATAATAATAATAATAATAATAATAATGAATATCGAATCCTGCTCCTGGATAAGTAGACTCTAAATATGAAGTTTGGTCGAGATATTATCAATAGTGAAAGAGAAAAGTGAAAAAACCTCTTCGAGTCTTCCTATAAACCCGCAGCTTATTCAGGGTTTTTAAATAGAATTCATGCCGGAAACTAATCCTGGATGAGTATACTCTAAATATCGAGTTTGGCTGAGATCTATTCAGCCGTTTACACGTAATGGTGGAACGAACAGAGAGACACGAAAGCTAAAGACTACTAATTTGATCTTGGGATAACCTAAAACGGTGAAATATATCAAAACTAGAAATTACCCGCGGCTTCGCTCGCGAAGATTTCGTAATTTCATCAAAGTAATCGTTCCTCGGCATTGTACTAAGACATTATCAGAAGATTCCTAAATTATAAAAACTCACCATTAATTGCTTTACATTTACCCCAGAAATTCTTTGTAAACCATGTTTGTGGTATTACCTTTTGGGCTAAGACGACCATGCGACAGAGAAATGTATATGTGAGAAACAGTCTTCCCTCAAGTCGAAAAAATTAATACACGTTTCTTTACTTTTAAAGGAGATTCCAAATACCTATTCCCACATCTGTAACATCTTCAGTTTTTGAGATATAGATAAGTATCTCCATAAAAGAATTCAACCCCTTGATCAGTACTTCCCCCACCCTCACCCCCATCTAAGTGAATTTTCCGGAAACAAAATACATGTTCCCTAGTTTTTAAAGGAGATTTCAAATACTAATTTTCACGTCTGTAACATCTTCACATTTTAAGGTATATGTATCCTCATAAAAATAATTAAACTATTTTTCAATTCTTTTCAACCCCTGTTAAGTGCCTTCTCCGAAGACAAAAATGTACAGGTTCCTGTATTTTTAAAGGACTTTCCAAATACCAAGTTTCTTGTATCTAACATGTTAAGTTCGTGACATAAAATGTTGATATACCGGTATTCATTTTAAAAATTCACCCACTCTTCCAATTCTCTCAGCCCATTAACCGGATTTTCAGAAAACCATAAAATACGTGTTTCATTATTTTTAAAGGAGATTCCAAATACCAGTTTTCATGCCTGTACGTATGTAACACCTTTAGTTTTTGAGGTAAATGTATACTCATAAGAATAATTCAACTTCGTCTTCTTGAATTCTTTTCGCCCCTCTCCCGCCTTACGTGGACTTTCCGAAAACAAAAAATACGTGTTTCTTTACTTTGAACGGAAATTCAAAGTATCAACTTTCACGTCTGTAACAGCTTCAGTTTTTAAGATAAAGTATCCTCATAAACATATTTTAACTCTTTACTTACTTATTTTCAACCCCGCACCACTTACGTCGATTTCCTCAAAATAACAAATGCGTGTCTCTTCATTTTAAAGGAGATTGCAAATACTGATTTTCACGTCTTTAACATCTTCAGTTTTTGAGATATAAGTATTCTTATAAAAATAATTCAATTCCTTTTTCACCCTCCTTCCTACCCGGTAAATTGATTCACCCCTCCCCAAAAGTGCGTGTTCCTATATTTTAAAAGGAGATTCCAAATACCAATTTTCCCGTCTGAAACACTTTTAGTTTTTGAGATATAATTATCCTCACACAAAGAAATAAACTAACTTTTCAATTCATTCACTCCCCTTAAGTGGATTTTCCGAAGACTAAAAACACCTGTTTCTTTTTGAAATAAGATTCCAAATACAGGTGTTCATGCCTCCAACATCTTCAGTTTTTGAGATATAAGCATCCTTATAAAAAGAATTTAACTCATTTTTCACCCCAGCCTGTTGAGTTGATTCCCCCCTCCAAATAATTCCTGAGGTGTTTATTTATTTTTAGGTGATTCCAAATACAAATTTTCACGTGTGTAACCTTTAGTTTATGAGGTATAAGTTTCTCCATAAAAACTATTAAATTTTTCATTTCCGTTCACCCTGCCCCCTGAAGTGAATTTTCCGAAAACAAAAAAAAAGACTTGTTTCATTATTTATAAAGGAGGATACAAATGAAAATTATCACGAATGTAACGTACTCAGTTTTGAGATATATATATCCTGATAAAAAGGAATTAAACTCCTTTTTAACCGTCTCCGCCCCCCAAAGTTCACCCCCCCCACCCCAAATGCGTGTTTATTTTTAAAGGAGATTCCAAATAATACTTTTCATGCCGGCAACATCTTTAGTTTTTTAGATATAAGTATATTCATACAAAGAATTCAACTAATTTTTCAATTAATTCTCCCCCCCCTTAAGTGGATTTTCCAAAGAAGAAAGATTACGTGTGTCTTTCCTTTGAAAGAAAATTCCAAATACAAATTGTCATGTCTGTAACACCTTATGTTTTGAGATATAAGTACCCTCATGAAAATAATTCAACTTATTTTTAACTCCACACTCGTCCGTTATGTTGGTTTCCGCTCACCCAAAAATATGCGTGTTTCTTTATTTTGTAAAGGAGATTCCAAAAACCAATTTCCGCGTCTGTAACCTTCAGTTTTAAGATATGAGTTTCTCCTGAAAAAGATTTCAAGTTTTTTACTTCCTCTCAAACTCCCCACTCAAGTGAATTTTCCAAAAACGAACAGTACCCGTTTCTTTAAAAGCACTTCCAGATACCAATTATCACGACTGTAACATATTCAGATTTTGAGAAATATGTATCCTCGAAAAAGTAATTCATCTCCGTTTTCACCCCCCCCCTTACAAGTTGATTCCCCCACCAAATGCGTGTTCCTTTATTTTTAAAAGAGATTCCAATTACCAGTTTCACGTTTGTAACATCTTTAGTTTTATGGTGTATATGTATACATTCTCATACAAATAATTCAACTAATTTTCAATTCTTTCACCACCCTCGTTAAGGGTTTTTCCCGAAAACAAAAGAATACATGTTTCGTTACTTTTAAAGGAGACTTCAAATACCAATGTGCACGTGTGCAACATGTTAAGTTTTGAGATAAACTGTAGATGGCTAATTTTCTAAATTCATCCCTTTTTCAGTTCAACTTAAGTGGATTTTCCGAATTGAAATATTTATATTTCTTTAATTTTACAGGAAATTCCAAATACCAGTTTTCAAATTTGTAATATGTTACGTGTCTGAGATACTTTGCAGACATAGTCTTTTTTAAAATTCGCCCCATTTGTCAGTCCTGTTCACCCCCTCGTTCATTGGATTATCCGAAAACACAAAATAATTGTTTTTTTATTTTCAATTGAGATTCAAAATTTCAATTTTCATGTCTGTAATATCTTCAGTGTTTGAGATATGTCTCCTCATAAAAGGTGTTCAACCCGTTTTCCCCCTTTTTACACCTCTTTAATGGGATTTTCCGAAAACGAAAAATACGTGTTTATTTTTAAAGGCAGACTGTGCCGAAAGCCTGCACTCTAATATCTTAGAACTTGAAAATAGGTGCAATGAGTATGGTATGAAAATTAGCCTCTCGAAGACTAAATTGATGTCAGTAGGTAAGAAATTCAACAGAATTGAATGTCAGATTGGTGATACAAAGTTAGAACAGGTCGATAATTTCAAGTATTTAGGTTGTGTGTTCTCCCAGGATGGTAATATAGTAAGTGAGATTGCATCAAGGTGTAGTAAAGCTAATGAAGTGAGCTCGCAGTTGCGATCACTAGTATTCTGTAAGAAGGAAGTCAACTCCCAGACGAAACTATCTTTACATCGGCCTGTTTTCAGACCAACTTCTCTTTACGGGAGTGAAAGCGGGGTGGACTCAGGATATCTTATTCATAAGTTAGATGTAACAGCATGAAGGTAGCAAGAATGATTGTTCGTACAAACAGGTGGGAACAATGGTAGGAGGGTACTCGGAATGAGGAGATAAAGGCTAATTTAGGATTGAAGTCGATGGATGAAGCTGTACGCATAAACCGGCTTCGGTGGTGGGGCCATGTGAGGCGAATGGAGGAGGATAGGTTACCTAGCAGAATAATGGAATCTGTTATGGCGGGTAAGAGAAGTAGAGGGAGACCAAGAAGACGATGGTTAGACTCGGTTTCTAATGAGTTAAAGATAAGAGGTATAGAACTAAATGAGACCACAACACCAGTTGCAAATCGAGGATTGTGGTGACGTTTAGTAAATTCTCAGAGGCTTGCAGACTGAACGCTGAAAGGCATAACAGTCTATAATGATAATGTATGTATGTATGTATGTATGTATGTATGTATGTATGTATGTATGTATGTATGTATGTATGTATTTTTAAAGGAGATTCCAAATACCAATGTTTTCGTCGGAAAACTTTCAAGTTCGGGAGATATAGATCTCCTCATTACAAAAATTCACCCCCCTTTAACCCCCTTAGTGACGGAATATCCAAAAATTCTCCCTTAGCGAGCACCTACATGTTAATGTGAGTATATCTCCGAAATTTCATTTCTTTATGTCCAGTAGTTATGGCTTGGCGATGATGAATCAGTCAGTCAGTCAGTCAGTCAGTCAGTCAGTCAGTCAGTCAGTCAGTCAGTCAGTCAGTCCGTCTGTCAGTCAGGATAAGTTATTTTATATATATAGATTTGGCGAAATAAATAACATTACAAACAGAATGTTATTTATAAGATGCACTCTTGTGGAAGGAGATGGTGATCATCCCTTTGGTGGTTTATAATAATTATTACTTTCTGTGATAACAATTCCAGATCTTTATATCGGTGTTATAGTATTTGTTTTTAGAAGTTTAGAAAATAGTATGGTAAGCCTCTCTGAAAACGATCATCGGGGGTAGAGGAACAAATTGAAAAAATAGTTGCCCTTGGTCCTCTCCTTAGATATTAATACTTTTTTCGCGGTGATTTGTATATTTCTTAGTGCATTTTTGGCAAATGCAACGAGAGGGGACATATGCAGATGTAACGGAGAATATAGCATGGCACTAAGTGACTTCCTTATTGGTGTGGTAATGGTTATGTGTCTCTTGAACGTGATTTCTTCTCTGGTGCTGGGATGAGCTATAACGGTACAACACTAGACATCTGGGCCTAAGTTGGTATTTTAAGGTGCTAAACTATGCCAGCCCGCGGGACAACATTACGGCACCACAGCGTCTCAGAATAGTGTAAAAGTAGTTGATGGGACGTTAAACCAATATCACTATTCGTTTATCCCTGGTATATTCTCTTTCAAATAAAATCTCTTTTTCTGCTATTTGCTGTAGCCTACATTGCACAGACACAGATAGATTTTATGGCGATGATCAGATAGGAAAGGCCTAGGAGTGTGAAGGACGTGGCCGTGGCCTTAATTAAGGTACAGCCCCAGCATTTGCCTGGTGTGAAAATGGGAGACCATGGAAAACCATATTCACGGCTGCCGACAGTGGGATTGGAACTCACTATCTCCCGGATGCAAGCTCACAGCTGCACGACTCTAACCGCAAGGCCAACTTGCCCGGTTCAAATAAAATCAACGTACGTTATCCAAAGCTGGACTTTGGTGACCTAGTTCACATCTCCCAGCTAAGTCAGGGGCCACAGATCAGGAATCCTTAGGCAGTGTGTACTGGTGGTAGTGTGGCCAGTTCTCTCCCGCTTATATCATTGCCAACAGAACGTGGGCTACCCGTCGAAGAATTAACCAAGTTCAGAGATTTCATACGATTCTGGGGTTGAACATGGCTACACCGTTGGCGTTCTTTCTCACTTCAAGAATATTTTACGAAGCCTTATAATAATTTCGTCAATCATAGACCAAAGTAAACAATCATAGTTACTGGCACAAACACGCAAAATTATATTTTTGACCTTTGACATCTAAAAATTCATGGGAATGACAATCATATTGTTTTCTACCCATAAATGGGGCGTAATGAACACTATCATCGTAGGCGATCTATTGCTGGAGGGTATAATGATTTCTTCCAACTAGTTTAAGATTGTAGAATACGGGTTTTTATATGACTGAAGAAACCAAATCTACACCCGCAATTTCTACCACTATATTAACACATCAAAATTGCCAATGCTCCTTGATGTTTTGAAATCTGTTGGTCATTTCACCACTGATTTACTCAGAATTTTCTATGGCCTCATTTATCGGACAAGTGCCTTCGTGGGGATGAAAGATCAGAAACACTGAAATCCATACCTTCACAGAATTTGACCTGCATAAACTAAAACATGGAGAGACTATTCCCCTTCTTATCTGCAGTAATCCTATTTTCCTTTTTGTTTTCTTTTCGTTTTTCTCTTTTCTTACTGAGTGGCATGGAATAGTCATAATTTGCAAGGTTCTCGAATTTTGCTACTTTTCTGATAATATGGATAGTAGTCCAATTCTCAATATCACATTGACATTTCTTGATTTATACACTTAGTAGCTCCATCAGGAATATAAAAAATCTCTAAAATCGATACCCACTATTTTAAAAAGTGTTTTGTTTTGCAATTAGCTTTACTTCGCACCAGCACAGACAGGTAGTATAACGACGATGGGACAGGAAAGGAATAGGAAACATTTGTCTATAGTGAATATGGGGGAACCACGGAGAATCATTCTCAGGGCTCTCGACAGTGGGGTTCGAAAATTCATTTTTTTAAATTTCAGCCGCTAATATGCAGCGCGGGCACTTGTATCATTCCCCGTTAACATTCCTCTGGCATATATATAAATCAGGCTACCGTCTAGCGAACACTTTCTGAAACACAAGGAGGAAATTTATGAACATACATCTTACACTGGGCTACTGGCAATGACACGTATATGGATCATCATTAAGGAACAACAAAATAATTTTTCTGTCACTTGTATTGTTTCCTGCGGAACGTTCACAATCTACGAATCTATAAATACCTTTGCAAGTGAACAGTATGATTTCACCATTGTTTACAATTTATTTTGCTACTGGTTTAACGTCGCACTAACACAGTGAAGGCTTTTGGCGACGCAAGGATGAGAAATGGCTATGACTGGGAAGTTAGCGTTCGTACAGCCCCCAGCATTTGCCTGGTGTAAAAATGAGAAGCCACAAAAAATCATCTTCAGGGCTGCCAACAGTTGGATTCGAACCCACCATCTCCCGAATGCAAGCTAACAGTCAAGCGACAAGCCCATTATTTATTGAAGTACATACAGTTAACGGTGTTGTTGGTAATTCCAGTTGCGAAATCTGTACGAAAATGTTACACCGTGAACGCAGAACGAATTACGACTTTAAAAATTACGAAGTTAATGCTTCATTAGGAGTAATAGGTGGGAGGGCCTGAAGTGGCCATCACAGTTCACATATGAAGTTACGGCATGACTCTTATCTATATACCAGTGTTTATTTTCTGAATTACATGCACAAGAAATCCATAAAATGGAGGAATCCAGAGAAATGTGTTAGTAGGCCTACACCTAGGACCAAGAATACGTGACCTTATATAACGTACGTGACTTTTTATCGCTATTTTGCTTTACGTCGCACCGACACAGATAGGTCTTATGGCGACGATGGGACGGGAAAGGCCTAGGAATTGAAAGAGAAGCGGCCGTGGCCTTAATTAAGGTACATACCCAGCATTTTCCTGGTGTGAAATTGAGAAACCACCGAAAACCATCTTCAGGGCAGCCAACAATGTGGTTCGAACTCACTGTCACCCGATACGAGTTCACAGCTGCGGGCTCCTAACCGCTCGCCCGGTAACGTACGTGTTGACTGCAACGTTCGTTATTGCGTAGTGTCGAATACCGTTTACGTAAGGAAAATAATACTAATATTATAGTGAAAACTCCGCCTCCATAGCGTAATGGTTAGCACTATTAGCTGCCGTCCTCGGAGAGATGGGTTTGACTCACGGTACTGCCTTTAAATTTTTAAAATTGTACATGCTGCTCACATCCATTGAGGGTGTGCTTTAAAAGAGCTGCTCCACCACAGGGCTAGGGCACGAATTTACTATAGTCAACAACCAGTTGATAATTAAGCAAAATAGTTTGTCATCAACATTGACTTACTTACTTGACTTGTGGAAAATAGGGCATCAACAAAGCATCTCCATCTTATCATGTTGCCAGCCAACCTCTTCACTTCTCTCCAGGTCTTGCCTTCTTCCATTGCCTCCATGTGTACAGAACTTCTCCACGTTTGTTTGGGCCTTCCTCTCCTCCTTTTACCCTGCGCGTTCCAATCCAGTGCCTCGCTCTCAATGGCTTCATTCCTTTTCCTCAACATATGCCCTATCCATTTCCATTTCCGCCACTTTAACTGTATGGCCATCTCAGTTTCACCCGTCCTTCTCCATACTTCCGGCCAGTAAATGTTTAGAATCTTCCTTAAACAGCGGTTGACAAAGGCCTGCCTCTTGGATATAATCATTTTAGTCACTTCCCAGGTCTCGGAACCACACAGTAGAACAGCCTTGACATTACTTCGGAAAATGCGAAGTTTGGTCCTGATAGATATTTTGTTGCTTTTCCATACCGCATAGAGCCGAAAGCAGGCACCATTTGCTTTTCATCAACAATAGTTGCAACTTATTCGTTTTGAGAATTTAGATAGCATGCTGTCCCAAAAATCTCTATGGAATGTACGTTTTTCACTAACGTAGTGACAAATATTAACTTTTAATATATATACGTAAGGCGATATATTTCAGCGCAAAAAAGTTTAAGTTGTTAGAAAACGTAATTAAATATTAATTAAATTTGTTAGACGTGGGATGAAACAGGGGCCTCTCACAGTCATGTCACGAACCGTACATGCAGGACTGTTTAACACAGAGACGGCCTTGATACATTCCTCCACATAGAGTTGACGATGGTATGGGAATCTAGTCAAAAAACTGGGCTAAGTTCACGTTGGTGTCACATCTCAAACCCACGACCCCACGATGGAGTGAAATAAGCTGTTGTGGAAGAATTAAAGTATGTATTTATTACGACTTTTCCATTTTTGGAGTAGAGAAGTCCATAACCATCTCATGCAAAAAATCAAGGTGAGCAGTAATATGAAAATCATTCTGTTTAGAATTGCCCCCCCCCATGGCACTACAGCCCTTCAAGCGCCTTGGCCTACCAAGTGACCACTGCTCAGCCCAAAGGCCTGCAGATTACGAGGTGTCGTGTGGTCAGCACGACGAATCGTCTCGGCCGTTATTCTTGACTTTCCAGACCGTCTGATTAGAATTACTGCGAAATAATATTATTTTGACCAATGCCAATTAGCAAATCAGCTGTTTGGGAATTCTTCAGTAACTAAATTACTAATTACAAATCTTAATAATTAATGTTCTAGTTCAATTCGTATTTTTTCTGCTCAACGTGGTTAAATATTATGCACAGTGTAAAATAGAAATGAATATGTAATATGAAATAAGTGATTAATAACTAAATTCTTTATATGCCTAACTAACAGAACTAACAGTGCAATAAAATAAACAAACTATTTCGATCATGATTACCCACATATATAACAGTAATGCAAATAGACTTGTGATGATTGCATACTAGATATGAATATTGTGATTTAGCTGCTAAACGTTCTTAAAATATTATGTACAGTTTACAATAGTAATAAATAATTGATATAAAATAATTAAGTAAGTTACCGATTTTCTAACTTTGTATGGGAAGTATTGATAATGCCCGTATCTGGCACATCCCACGTAGAGTAGCTGTCGCCAATTTGCCGTATTGGCAGGGATACTGCATTCTACTACAAGAAGTACTTAAAATGTTTACAACGCGCCTGAATGCACTCCTGAACAGGCAACCTGACCGATCGCCGGACTTCGAACACACCAGGCATTACACATATTCGATGGCAACGTAGTTCCACACGCTGGGGAAGCACTGCATTGTCTGTAACGGCATGCGTGACTCCCATACAAGACGTAAATAAGAACTCTCCCTCCCATTCTAGCTAATAACTGGAATATGTTTAACTCGTAAATGATCGACCGTAGGATTCATATAGAATATCTGTGTTGTTTTGTGGTGTGCTAGTAATATCCATCCCTCAATTGTTTCCGATATATTTAGGATCGTCCTTACATATTCAACCCTTGGTGGTCCATAACGGACCTTCCTTACCTATCAGCAATTAGCATGAGGTCTGTCTCTTGGATCGTTACGGGTTCTTCGTCACTTGCTGAGGTAAAGGCGGGCCTCAATATATCTACTCTATCTACTTGATAGAAAGGTAAACTCTAGAGAATTATGTGTTTTATTTAAGAATTAACGAGAAAATTTTAGAAATCATCATTATAATTTGAACTCATCTTGTCCAATCAACTCAACAATAATCACAACGCAGAGGAGAGGTATACTGGTTTGGTAAGCTTTGACTTAACTGCCTGATGGGCATCCTTACTAGAAACCATTGTCACAAGTTAAGAGTGAAGAAAAGAATGTCAGGAAATCCTTGAATTCGGCTTCCATGTGAGACTACATGTACCATCATAATGATTCGTGATGGTCCACCCGTCATAAAACGAACTCTTGACTCTTGATATAATTAAGGCAGTCCAATCGATGTGTGCCCCTCAGCGGTTGTACGGCATGGACCCTTAATTGAATCGATGTGACCTGCGACTATATCATGGACGACATCTAACCATCTAATTTACTTTAAAGTCATTGTGGATGATGACCGCAAAGAAAATGATGCTATAATGGCATATGGCCTTAATCTAAGTCACTGAGGTTGATGAACCCATGTCCATCCAAGTTTCTAAGCTGAAGGCTGAGCTGAACATAATTAGGTTACATCGGTTGATGACCAAGGTTTCCACTTTACTAATCCCAGCACATTTAATGCTCAATCAATCAAAGTCAAATAGTATAACCACAACAATGCTCACAATACTTCGCGGCAGTAAAATCCATTACATTCAGATATGTCCCCTTAAGTGTTACGTTAATAATTGATCTTTCCCAGCAAAATAAACTAAGATTTCCAGAATACACCTTCAAGTTATTCACTTGGATTTAAGTAATTTCATAAATACGGTTTCCACTGAATTTAAAAATTGAATGAACTGAAATGATTTTATAAATCCTTATTAACAACAAATTCTATCTCCGCGGAATGATCTCTTCAACAAGCCCCTACTCAAATAACGACGTAATTATATTTTATAATTCCTTTATAATGTTTATCGTCGTTTGGTATCGTGCAGCTGGAAGAAAACTTATATCATTTATTTAAACTGTTATATCTTGTTTCATGACCTCGCACCCTAAGTTTAATCTAACACTAGCAACTTATTAACACTTGTATAACCCTAATTATTAAATACTAAAACACCGCATAAGTAACTCGCCGTAAAATGTAAGCCAAGTACTATGTCACATCCCATCATGACATTTAAATAAGGCTTTGTGCACCCCTGAAGATATATCAATAACTACTACCAACACTCTACTGTGGACACCCTGAAAAGGG
Source organism: Anabrus simplex (assembly GCF_040414725.1). NCBI lineage: Eukaryota > Metazoa > Arthropoda > Insecta > Orthoptera > Tettigoniidae > Anabrus > Anabrus simplex. The sequence goes on along the minus strand of NC_090266.1, from coordinate 398,265,363 downwards.
TAAACTTCGCTCATTACAGTCTAACTTCCGTGATTTCAAATATGCAGTACATTCAGTTCTCGGTTAAAAAAGTTAATATTATAGAATGCTATCTACTAACACACACGTTACTAATGTATGAAAATTTCAACTAGTTCTTGAAAATTACGATCTCCATTCCTAAGAAAGCAATCTAATTTTCAACACGTTAAAAGACCGCATGGATACCGTTACGCCCCTGGCGGCGACCCCTCCGATCAGCTGGTCTAGAAGAAACAAGCTCCCCTCCGCTGTCGTAGCTTTGATTGAAAACACCTGTCCTACACATTCACGCTTAATTGGTCTCAAAAGAATGAAATCTACGATTTCGCTAGTAAAATTACAAATACGACATTCCTGGCCCAAACAGATATGCACAGAGATTTACTTAAGATGTCATTCAATAATTATACACGTCACAAACTGACACTTACGTGGATTCTCTCATGATTTTCATCTCACACATTATACAAATATCTTCCTCGGGTTCACGCGGAATCTCCCGGCATAATTACAGGCTTCCAACCACCTGATTCACAAAAATCCTACCTCAACACACATCTAACAAGATTTAAAGCTCTTGCCTCAAACACGACAAATCTCAAAGACAAAAGAATGGAATAATAATCTTTAGAATCCACAACGCGTTATTACACACAAATACTCTAATAATGAATATCTTCGCATAACGTGACCTCGTATTTTAGAACGGGATTTTACAAAAATGACTGACAAACTTTACTGTTATTTATTGTCAATCAGACACAGTTTAAACGGACATAGAAATAGCATTCCCTTCGTGAGAGATATTCACCCATCTGCATTGGTCAACACGACAACGCGCCTACACCAGATTGAACCTGGGTAACCACGGATTTCTTGCACCACTCCCGTCATAATTCAAACGGAAAATTTTTAAGTCAGAACAAAAATCTTAACTTGATACCAGAAAATACAGGAAATAAATTCACGGAAATGACGATCTACTTTGGACGTTATATCGCTTCGTAAACCTCATTATTGGCCACTTATAACACAACACACGGCACTCGTAATAATTTATAAAATTTAACCAAGCTTTAAAAACAAATAACCTTTCGTCATATTTTCTGACATTCACGAACCAAATGGGTGACCAAACGGCGTCATAAATACCCATTACAAAATATAAGTGTGATATCATAAAACATATACAAAGGCGGGGATAGTGGCACTTCCACCTACCTGAACTGCACGTCAGGTTCCATGTTAGCTCACCAGCAACCCTCCGATATTTATTCAGCCATTTTAACAATTCTCGCTTCATATTTTGTTTTATTCATATTTCATTCCCAATAACAAAGGCACAGAATAGGAAATATCCTTCACTCGATATTGTCGCGGACCGAACTCGAATGTTTGCTATGTCGCCCGCACACGATAGACTACCTTCTTTTACAATACAATATTATTCGAATTTCACCAGCACTACTTCGGCGCTTTGACGACCGTTTTTACATATCATTTATATTGTAATGAAACAAAATTATCTCCAGTTGTAGACAATACACCAGCCACATCGGCCAAATTCTGAGTTTTGCTGGACTTAGTCTATTACTCGCTGATCAATTACTCAACAGCGTGACCTTCTCTCAAGGGCTCCAGTGATTCAATGTAGGGGGATTTCATGATGACGCATCCCTTTTTTTTATAGTTTTTCGTCCCCTCTCTTAGGCATTTTTCTTGCCGCCAAGAAATTTTGCGTACTTGTTCCGACTTTGTGGAAATGCATTTAAACCAGTTTTTACCGTAACCCAGTACGTGCTAAATTGCCAGTGACATTGTTCGTGAACATTTAAAATTATCTCATATCAAATTAACTGCTTAAATGACCTCAATTGATAGGCACTATATTCTGACGACTTGGCGTGGGTTGAATAGACACGCGCGTCTTTCATGAAATATTCTCGGAAAGTGCTTAGCAATCTCAAATCTGTATTATTAAAGACCAATTGACTTGCAGATAATTACAGGACACTCATTACAGTGCGTTCACTGCTAACGCCTTTTATTAAATACATTTATTTAACCCAAAATTTAATCTTTATCCATCCACCTTCGACACGTGCGGGTGACGTCACATCTCATAGCGTGAGAAAGACAGTGGCAACCTTCCTGCCTCGTGTCGCCTCTGCGAGGTGAATATATATTCGAGCTTCTCATTACGATTAATATGGGGCTTCATGTGGTAACTTTAAGGCTCAAATTTCTTGGGACACAAAGGTCATGGGTTCAATATATATATATATATATATATATATATATATATATCTGAAATGAGTAATTAACTAATCAATTATGATTAACTGAATTATAATCCTGCCAAAAGTAAACAAAACTAGCTGAAAAATGATTATCTATAAATGTAACATTAATGGCATTATAATAAATACAAACGACATTCTGATTGGACTTGGTCTACCAAGGGGCCGCTGCCCTGCCCGAAGGCCGGCAGATTACGAAGTGTGATGTCAGAACAACGATTCCTCACGGCCGTTACTCTTGGCTTCCTCGAACAAACCCCCAGATCCAGGTACAAAATTACTAACCTAGCCTCAAACACTCGTTTAGATTTCTTGTCGACATCCATACTGCTCCGTATACGTAACACATCGGTAATGCCCCAAGCTGCTAAGCGGATCCCAGGCATGCTCAGTCCACGGCAAATAATAATATTCTTAACTTAAATTACACCTTTGCTATAATGGATGGAGAAAATATATTCTTAATTATATGGACAAGAGAAGGCCACTAATATTATAAATGATGTTAGGCAGACCATAACGTAGGGCTCGTGAAATATTTATTGACTAAGGTATGTCATGAATAAAACCAGAACAATAAAATGGACATAAAAGAAAGCCTTCAATTCATCTCCTGATAAAGTCCATTTTGAAGACAAGCTATTTACTCGCTGCCACACGCATTGAACATTTAATAACCTGGGCTTGAATGATCACTTTTACAACTGGCGACTTGTTTACACTACTTCAACTGTAGACTGAGTACTCATAGTGGAGACGCTAAACTTAAAATTTACATAATCTTTTCGGGGAAAATGCTAAAGTTACTCAACGCAACACCCTAAATGGGGTGATGAGTGAAAACATAAAAACTCCCGCTGGAGTAAACAAAAAAATATGAACTACTCGTGATTTAAAACCAAATAAAACAAATCACATATCAACAAATTATCACAGGAATTAAACGTTCACATATCAATTTTTTCTACACATTACTACATCCGATATTCGCTCCCACAAAAATGTCCAATTTCCGTTGAAGGAAGTAGAATAAAACACAATCCATGTCAACATTGTTCCCTGTAATAAAATACATGGCACTTGAGATATGTCCGAAATTTGGACTAAAATACAACCACAAATTTAACATTGTGTCCTGAAATAAATTATATGACGAAAAATGTATCGCACAGTGGACTTAAATTCAATATAAAATTCAGTGTTGGTTACTGAAATGAATGACACATAAAAACACACCTCACTCGAATTCTCACTGAATTGGTACGAATAACATTTCATGAATACCGCACTAAAAATCATGAAACGTAACATTCATTAATGAGGGGATATATTTATTGAACGAATCAACGACTTCCCGCAATTACGGGTTGCCACAATGGACAAAGTAAAGCATATCAGGATAGGTAATGTTTTATCACATATAAATATAGCCATGATACGGATTTTTTAGGTTATGGAGGTCCGAACAGGTGAGATTTCAGGATGTGTACAGATCCACGTATGGTGGTGGTAAGTATTCCTTCGATGCTATTCATAGGCAGGTGGAACTTCTTCTAGAATTCTACGAACAAGGCAGGTATTGTGCCACGAGCACCAATCATTAGGCCGATAATCTCTACTTCATTCAGCTGGTATTTATTTTTGTAGAACGGAATAGTGGGCGCGTAAATGTTCTGCTTTTCAAGATGAACTTCAGTAGACTGGCCGCCATGGTGCTCGAATCGGATGGCTGGATCGATAATGAAGCCTTTCTTGTCGTTATCTTTAAAAGCAAGTATGTCAGTTCGTCTTGTACTCCCTGTCGTAGACAAACCGTGGACTTCTTCATATACACGGAAGTTTTTGCTACGGAGTTCTTCTGCAATCAGTGACCTTATCTTTTGGTGACTTGAGTTTTTCAGTACTTCGCCGTAGGGGCAAGAACCCAGAACGTGAGCCAGTGTTTCTTTCTCTCTGACGCATCTGCGACAGAGGTTTCCGTCGTGAGTTCTGCCCGGGATAGTTCGTACTGCAGAAACATTTGATGTCATCTTGATTGCCTTTCACCATTCTTTACAGGAAAGTCCCTGGTGATGCCTAATCCAATTATTGGCTGGAATGTATTCTTTATACAACCCTACACCGATCCCCTTCTGAGGCAAAGAGCACCAAGTTGCCATTTCACGACTTCCTAGTTCTTGGCGGATTTTTCTTGGATTTGGAAGTTCACTGCCTTTGTTGGAGAACCGGTTAATATCTGTGATGTTGAGGGCCTGTAGACAATGCGTCGTTTCGGATGTCAAATCACACATCTTTAAAACGTAGCTATTTCTGGCTCAGCGAAGAGCGTTGCATGCACTTATTTGTTGCAGATGTACTTCCCAGCCTGCTTTAAAAAGTCCAAGGCTTTTGAATCTGAAATCAGAATACAGAGCACTATCGGGTGTATCCGTTGGTAATTGCAAAATTTCCTTTAGGGAGCTCTTTACCATTTTGTCGGTGGTTTTCAGGAAACTAAGCCGTACTTGTCTAATTTCAGCGGTCTGAAAAGCATACACGCGAGTAGGGCTGACTGCTTTGTTCAAAGCAATGAACTTTTGATCTGCCTTTAACAAAGGTGGGGCTATAAGCGCATCTGACTTCTTGTGCAAGGTTTTTAAAGAAGTGTTCGCATCAAAGGTGAGTGTTTCGTTAAAACTGACGCCAAGATATCGAATTTCTTCTCTTCCTTTAATAGTACTGATCCTAAAATTCTCGTGAATGTCGAGCATTCGGTCCACGAGTTTCCCCTTTTAATACATATGCCCACACATTTGTTGGCATTTATCTGCGGACCGATTTCCTGGAATAACGTGATAGCGATGCGTGTCAACTAAAGAGCTGCTTCTTTATTTTTGCCAACAATAACGGTGTCATCGGCGAAACCAATAATACTAAGAGGGTGCAATTCTGCAGAAACTAATTTGACGTATTCTTGTAGTAGGTTTTCTTCTGTTATCTCATCAAAAATGAAATCTGTGACCAGGTTATACAATGCTGGCGATAATGGTGATCCCTGCATAAGTCCTTTCAATAATCGAATTGGCTTCCTTTTACCCTTAGTGGTTTCGATCTGTGTTGTATTTTCAGTCTGTAGATTGATGATTAGTTCCTTCAGTTTAGATGGAAGTAGCTCGGCAGCTAGTGTTAGATTTAGGTGCTGATGTCCGATGTTGTCGAAGGCTTCTGATATGTCTAAAAAATCACGGTAACATCTTGCTTATCTGTCTTTGCTGTCTTGAGGAGTCATCTGAGAGTAGAAGTATTTATAATGCATCCTGGCTGGACGTTAAAGCCTCTTTGGTGTTCACTGAAAGATACAAAGGAGCGCAAATGCTGATCTAATACCCTTTCAATAACACGTCTTATTACCGAACAGATCGTTATCGTCCCCCAGTTTGACAAACATTCGACATCGCCTTTCTTATGTATCAACACGGTTCTAGCACTATTTAGACACTAGGGTAGTTTGCCTTTTGAGAGCATTCGAGTCGCAGTGATTGCTATGATTTCGCATACCGTGTCGTCCCTGATGACACGTACTAAGACACGGTCAGGACCAGGAGCGGTATATACTGCAATTCGATGTGTTGCTGCGGAGATTTCTTATTTTGTGTTTCTGGGGCTGTACGTTTCATCTAGCTCTACACGGCTACGTCACTCATTTTGGAGCAGTAATCGTGGCTTATATTGGAATTTTCAATGGAAAATAAATCAGAGTAAGTGGCAAATATTTTGGAAATATCGACGTTGCAAGATTGTGGATTCGAGGACTTACTGTATATTTTACCTTGATTTCCGAGACGTTGTTTTCTCCTAGCTTCGTAAAATTTCGTATCGGGGTGTTTTGGACCAGGTAAGAGATGGATAGAGTTACTCAAAAATTCCAACTTCCACACGCGTATGTCGAACGCAGAATCGTTTCACCGGAGAACTGAATGAATTTATTCTTCTATTCCTTTAATTCTGACTGAAAAGTAGTCTACTCTTGAACAGGATATTGATGTTCGATGGGAATTATATCATCTTCTGACTGAGATACGCGTTGACTGAAGTTGGTTAACAAGGTAGTTCGATGTATTTATGGATGAGAGCGACTGATGTGAACGTTTACACCTCCTGCTCCATGAAAATACCCACCACAGTGAAGGCATTGGGTTCTTCGCGTATCGGAATTATCTTCCGGTATGTTCACAGACTCCTCGTTTTGTTCATCCTGTACATCTTCACTTTCTGTCTCAGAGTCCGAATATTTATACTGTGGTCCAAACTTTCTTCCTAACGAAGACAATATTCCCGTGGAGCCCGTAGAAGCAGTAGGTCGTTCCGTCGGGGCGTAGTACTGATTCTCATTCTGGCTTAACCTCCCTTTATGCTTCTTCCCCATGTGGACAAGCAAGCCTTTATGAGAAAAGGTTTTATCACAGTGAAGGCATTTATTCCTTGTTTCTAAATCGGTCTCCATTTTGAATGAGTACGGTGGTATGATAAATCATGGCAGAGTTCCATAGTGACCAGATAACAGATAACTTTACAATCGGCCGCTTAAACAAAAATCTCTCTTTGTTAGACAAATATTACCCTCGCCGTACAGTTCTACGGCGACATACCATCTCGGAGTTCCACCCTCCTAATACAGCTAAATAAATCTGGACTCCAATCCCTGAAATGTATAACATTACCAACTGGCCGGCCAGCCGATTCATAAACTATTCTTCCACTCCAAATTATGACAACACTGTCAATATGACAATACAAAATAAACCTACTTACACGTGGGAATTCGGGCGATGACTCTACAAATTAGTGGATCTTGAATCTCCACGAAATAAACCCGCACCCTCGTACACAAATTTATAGAAATATTCAGAGCCCTGACCTGGCGTCGAATATCAGATGTTACGGATCAATCATAATCACACTCATACGCATATTCGGAAATAACTGACTGTACTTTCACCCTTAGAAGTATATTTGGTAAATTACAGACTTTAATATAAAACCTATTACTCAAATTATTTCCCATTGTATTGATTTTACACCCGAAATATACAATGAATCTCTATAACAAACAAGATCAGATAGAAAAGGAAGGAAAAATAATTAAACAAATAAAAATTACGCAAACACACTCGGCTTAGAAAATTAAACGGCAAACAAAATAACTTCATGACAAAGTCATTATTTACTGTACACTAATTACAATGAATTAAAACAATTTACCCTACAATTTAAATAAACATCTAGGACATTGTCCTATTAAATTATTCTAGTCCCCAGGCGATTAAGTAGTTGCACAAATCATAAAATCATAGAGTACTCAACTTTTGCTGTTTGCGTCTCCAACTCCAGTCAGACTTCCCCATGGATTTAATGACAAACAAGATGCCAAATCTCCGCCATTTCTCCATATCTGCAAGTCCAGTCTGCAATACTGGCACTGATGGCTTCTTTCTTGCGGCTCGTTCTCACTTGTAAATACACACCGTCATTCCCTGGAGATGCCTAGACTACGTGGCATTGATAATTAGCTGCCTGTACTCCATAACCTGTATGACATAACATAGTTCTATGGCTACTGTCCGTTATCCCTTGACCTACAGTCGCAAGTTCCTTCTTATCTCCACAAACAAGGTTCTTGTTTAAATAGAATAGAATAGAATAGAATAGAATAGAATAGAATAGAATAGAATAGAATAGAATAGAATAGAATAGAATAGAATAGAATAGAATGAGTCTCTGGCTGTTGAATTCCCGTCTACCAAGTCCACGACCAATTTGTGTGGCAGTTCTAACTGACGTGCCACGTCAGTTTAATATTTACAATGTTCAACTCCCGTAAAACTATCGAACTCCTTAATGTTTTACGCCTTGGTAATGTCTGAGCAAAATTCGAACTGTTTGTTCATAGCCGACTAACCGGTCTCACTGACGAAGACGTTATAAGTGTTATGCTCTGAACAAAGTCAATATATTTTCCTCCTTAATTAAACTCTCCACTCCCGAGTTTCTCCCTGCTACCATGATAATAAATATCTTGAAATCAAAGTTCCTCGAGTTTATTACTTCAAAGACCAAAGTCTCTCTAATTCCATGACGATACAACATAACACGTAATGACTTACTTACACACGTAGACTGAAGATACAAAAGACGTTCTGGAAACGTCAGATGACTGGACAGCAAAACTTCAAGATGCGAAAGATGCTTTATTACTTAACGCTGGAGTATTTATTAATTCACCTTCTGTCATCATCTTATCCTCATTTGGGGGCCCCAAGTCCCACCTGGTCAAAATATGTTTAAACATTACAATGACGCTATCATTTCATTGGGTTAGTTTTGGGCGTCGATCTCGTTCACGTCAAAATTTAGGCACGTGCTGTCAGCTCCAATCTGCTTTGGTCCCGCCCGCACTAGTCTCACGCTGGATGTCAAGTAGTGCGGCCGTCAGCGTACCTAATGTCCGTCCCCACTTCCCCTTGGCTCCAAATATAAGTTTGTCGAGGTCGTTCTGGTTGAATCAACGACTGACATTCCTTTTTTCCTTCCAGACAGCTGATGCCGTGGCACACATATCACAGAATGAAACACAAAATTTTGAGTGCTATAATTTCAATGAATTTTTAATTTATCTATTAATTTTGCCGTATTAATCGTCCTGAGCACTGAATCTTGGCTCAATAGAGACCAGGTTATCAAAATATTTGAGTGACTTCTTGTCAATATCATCTACTGCAGATGTCACAGGTTTTGTCCTTACACTCTCTATCTCCTAGTCTTATTGGCAACTCTACGTAGGTACTTTATTTCTGAGCTTGTTACCCTGGTGTCATGTTTCTTTCCTCTTATCAAAGTCTCTAAACCATACTAGAACGTGGGGAGGAAGTCGGACGTTATAGGTATGAAGCTTGGTTTTCTGTGGCACTTCTTTCTTGCCAACTAAGTTATGACTCAGCTGGTATCAAATAGCATTGGCTTCCTTAACTCTGTTGTTGGTTTCATGTTCGATCTTAGCAGCTTCAGAGATTTTTGTGCCCGGAGAGTTTTGAGAACTGTCCTCCTCCAGAAGTTCTCCGATCCAGTTGATGTACGGTAGATATCTCCTTTCTTGCCTCCGACCTTCTTCACCATGCTCTTAGAGATATTAACCTGCATAGCTCGTTCTTCAAGTTTACTTGCCCACTCTATTACTACCTCCTATATAAATTGAGGATTGCTATTAATTAAGACAATGTCATCTGCAAAAACTGAGCTCTTCATGTACACAAGGCGTAACTGCCAGAGCGCACCTTACATTTATTTGTTCTCATTTCACATTGCTTTTTTACTTTATCCATGAACAGAATGAATAACAGGGGATTAAGGATATATCCTTGTATCATGCCCTTTTCCATACTGAAGATCTTACTTTTCTGTCCACCAATCCTGGCCTTTCCAACATCGTATTTGTCGATGCCCTGAATTATTCACACAATTTTATTTGGAACTTGAAGTCTCCAAAGTGCTCTCCGTATTTCTTCGTACTGCAGGCACAGAATCAAATGATGCAGCTAGATCTAAGAAAGCTCTGTATACCTCTTTTCTTGGCCTCTCGGTCAACATCAGAATCCAACTGATATGGCCTTGAGTTTGCCGTCCCACTCCCCCTCCAATTTCTAAAAGCAACTTGTGCTTCCCTTAGTTCTTGTTCAACATATTGTGGTAGATCTTTTGTTCAACAATCCTTGAGCAAAATTTAAACGCTACAAAAGAGAGGCATTTGGCGCTGTAGGTTTGGTATTTAGTTGTACTTTAATTGTTGTGCGTGGGGACTATGATATTTTACTGCCCTCACATTGTATTTCCTCTTCTCTCCTTAGGGCCGTTGACCTAGATGTTAGGCCCCTTTAAACAACAAGCATCAACATCATCACCGCTTTTCTCCAGGCTAATTGGAACAATATGTCTTAACCATTTCAAGATCCTCGCTACACCATATTTGTTTCATCATCAGGGCCTGGTGCTTTCTCCGGTCTAATATATTGCACAGCCTTTAATACTTCAGTGTCTTTAATATTATCAACTCTTTCTTTAGACCTTGCATGGTTATTATCCGAACAGTTCATTTCTCCATTTTAAAATATTTCCCTATAATAACCCCCCAGGTTTTGAGCAGCTCCTCTGTTTCAGTGACTAACTTCCCACCCTTTATTTCAATGCTTCTGATTCTATTTTTTCGTTTCCCTCTTGGGTTTCTCATCAGACTACAGAACATTCTGTTATTACCTCTGAAGACTTCTTCCATTTCATTTCCAAATTTTTCCCATGCTGATTTCATTGCCTTTTTGTGAACTCGCTTGGCTTCATTTCTTATATTCTTATAGACCTCCCAAATCCTCACGTCTCTTGGTAGGGTAGTATTTATTCCAAGCATCGTTCTCGTTTTTAACGGCTTCTTTAACAGTTCCTTTCCCCCCATCTCGTCTATTTATGAATTCCACTCACCACTATTATCCCACAGACTTCTCGGGATGCCTTTATTATGGTTTCATTAAATGATTTCCACACGGCATCTGCGTTGTTCATACATGTAGTTCTTTCTGCCGTCTCCAGTTGATGATTGACATCAGCTGCTTACCGTTCTCCCTTTTCTTCATTCCTTAACGCTTTAACAATTATGTTGGAGTATGTCTTTGGTTTCGCCACCATTTGAGTCCTAAACTTCGTCTTCATGACCAGTAATTTGTGCTATTTGCTACGTTCTACACTACGGAATACTCGCACATAACGCGCAGATGATGTATGCATGAAATATTCTATTGCATGCGTACTCCTCTCTCATAAGCAACAAATGCCATTTTGTGTGTGTATTTCTGTGGAAAGAAAGTGTTTCCAATCAATAGCTGTTTATCGATGCAGAATTCTACCATTATATTACCGTACCTGTTTTCTGTACCCTACACTCCGTGATTTCCTATACAGTCAAAACCAATTGCTGCACCATTAACGATTCCATTCTCCCGTTACTATGATAGGGCCATTATTGTCTCTTGATTTGTCTTCGGTTTTCTGGAATGTGCAATAGAAGTTATATTTCGAGGCCTTCCTTAACGTCGCTCTGAGCATATTGGCCAGCAATAAATGTTTAGTAATGTTAAAGTAATGTACTTAATTTTGAGCCTGTAATGATCGGACTTAACGTGTGATACTCACGTTGAAGAATTAATATCTTGCTCAGACTATATCACCTTTATAAACTGGAATGAACCACGGTCGTCGGCTATTGGTCATAAATTAGTATCCAGCTGATCTGTAATTAGGAACATCTCCCCTTGACTGCATAAATCTTCGCTCTGTTAATCTATAGTCAATGTTGGGAAATGACTGTGGAATTACCTGGGTCACATATCGAGGCTAATGGAAACAATTTCCAAAAGTATACTCTTGGAATATTGGAACGTAATCATACAGCATTCAATTCTATTTATTTTTTTCTGACAAATCTCGTTGGTTTGTCAAAAGTTATGTTTAACGTTCAACAACACGTGATCAAATCTCCTTATACGAAAATATCGTAAATATCCATTAAATTAGAATGTTTGTCTCTCTAATAAGTCATAAAATCATATTCGTTTAATAGAATTTGCAACAGCAATCATAGATTATCGAACATTCTGACTGATCAATGCAACTACGTAGCAAACCTCAATTCGGAGCCACGTGATGTGAATCGAAATCATCTAAAAACAACATTTTAAAACACATGAGAAACACACTCCAACATGGTATTCAGTGGAATTTACGCACACGTAGTTGCATGATAGTTTACACAACCGTTTCACGAAAGCATGAGGCAAAGCTACTAGTTCCACAATACGTACATCTAGGAACGTTATAAATCAGCCTTCAGTAAATTCTTAGACGTATACATGAAAAATACTCCATCCCTCTTATTTACCACGTTTGATTTAGGCGCCCTTCCCATATTAACTTATTTCCCATTTGTTAGTCATGCTTCCTGTCGTTCGCATTACCTTCCAAATTGACATTTGGTAAATTGAGATCACCCGCTACAATAACGTTCCTTTCCTTTCCATATCGTTTCCCACATAGTTGATTATCTTATCAAATAATTCTGAATCAGCGTAAGAGCTTCCCTTTTTCCGGTCTGTGCACTCCAAATATATCATGTTGCCTATTTTCATTAGAGATTACCCTTTCACCTAGAATTTCATGTTTGTCTTCTTTAACTTTTTCAAAGCTTGTAAATTCTTCTTTCACCAGGATGATACTCCCCCTCCTACCATTCCTATTTTATCTCTATATTACATACTCTAGTTCCGTGGGGATATTTCTGCATCCATTATATCATTTCTCAGCCATGCTTCAACTCCTATTAAAATATCTGGTAAGTATATATCTATTCAATTACATAATTATATTCCTTTCTTTACAATACTTCTACAGTTCAGTACTAACATTTTTATGTCACCCCACTTGACTTTCAGATCGCTGTACCCTTATCACCGCTTCCGAGACCACCACGTTTCCTTGAATGTACCTCCCTCTAACCCTTCGAAACAAATTTCATATCTTATATGTACCACTTCAGTTTAAGTGAAATCATTCTGAGCGCAGATCCCTGCATCCTACCCACCCATTAGGATCTAGAAATCTCACTCCCAGTTCCACACATACCCACTCCATAATCTCATTTAAATCCCCAATCAGCTTCCAGTCAGCTCCCTCCTACACAGTCTTGAACTTATAAAAAATCTCCGCTTTCTTAAATTTTACCCATTTTGAATTTACCAGATCCCACACATCCCGAACTATGTTGGTACTTATTCCTGCTTGCCTTACCTCGTTGGTCCCAACGTGAAACACCACCTCCTTCCCCTTTCCCTCCTCCTTCTCTTGTACAGTGTTATTCAGTGGCGGTTCGTGCTGAATAATGTTGGTGGTTCTGCTCTGTGACGCCCAGTCCATTGTAGTAAGTGTAATAGACAAATCTAAATTCGTATTGCATACGGAAAGTGTCAGCTGAGCTCGTGTGAATCCGTCCTCCAACCCCGCAGAAACGCTTTACTCCATGTCCTATTAGTTGAAGTTCTCGAAAATGTACCGAAATAATACAGGTAGATGTTAATCTCAAATTGTAAGGCCCGATTTCGAGGGACATCGACAATATAAATAACTGAATTGTACAAAAAACAACAATTAAAAAGTTACAAAAAATAAAGTCCCTCTTCAGCTTATCGAATAAAAATGTTGACCAATCTACACATTCATATTTACGAAGGTTCCGAGACTTGCATACATATTTGGCAGCCGGCTTTCTTAATGGAGGTGGAACATCATCTGATGGTACTAGCGTTTCTGTTTTCATTTTCATGACTACCTAACTCGGAAGAATTCACAACCATTAGGGAGAAACATTGCCATGATTACTTGTAGGCGTAAGAACTCACTCATTCGCTTCGTACGAGAGAGAATGTTTTCGGTCGGTGGATAGAATTTTGCTGAAGTCCTGGTCATTTACACCAAAGATAGAAAAATATACATACCCCCAATCATAAGATACGTTGTTTGAAGACTTAACATGGACAGTAAACTGATTTTGTGTTACATAATCACAACCATCATCTTTTATCACGCATTTATCTTGTATTTAATCTATTTGGACTTTCTTTCTACTAAACAGAAGCATCACAACTATATTGTAGTATCTGAGAATGTTGACATGTAAGAATTTTAAACTATATCAATATCCACACAGTTTTATATGTTCTCTATTTACAGTGATAAGTACACTGGAGGCAGCTTTTCCCAAACAGCTGAGATTCCAACATGCTTGCTCGCTGCAGCGATTCTCTCATGGATGGTGGCGCTGTCTGGTGTATTATTTACTAACTTTATGGTCACGGGAGTAGGCCAGCCGTACTGCAAGGCGTGCAGTTCATACAGAACCTTATGGGCAACCCTCAGCCACCTATCGGAAGAATGCTGTAGTTAAGTGTGCTCTCCTAATGTTCTGTCGTTCACAGATCTAAACAGGGTTGCCAGATCACCAGCAGCTGTATGGGTATCGATCTTTGGCTCGATATAAATACGCAATATGAAGGAAGGGATCGCTAATCGCTATATATTACTGTATATCTTTCATTGTGGTGGTTCTGCAGCTCTGCAGATCGTATTATGGAGCCGCGCCTGGTGTTATTACAGATGATTGAAGCAATTTCATAAATTCAGTGTAGCTCCATCGATTGACATATTTATGGTCACGAAACTCATTAGTAGTGTAGAAAAACTCAAAAATTTTGGTCTGTTGAAGTCACACTTCAGATTTCTTCGATGAGAGTGCAACAGCAGTGAACAGTGCGCAGTGAGGCAAGATGGCGACAGGAGCCGAGAAAGCGTTTCTTGTGCTTGAAATACACTCATATCAGTCTGTCATATCAGTGCAACGACATTTCAAGACGAAGTACCACAAAGATCCACCAACTGCTAGCTCCATTCGGCGATGGAATATTTACTTTAAACCTTCAGGATGCCTCTGTAAGGCAAAATGAACGGGTCGGCCTGCAGTGACTGAAGAAACAGTTGATCGCGTGCGGGCAATTTCACGTGTAGCCCACAGAAGTCAACAGAGAGAGCAAGCAGAGAGCTGAACATACCACAGCCGACCGTTTGGAAAATCTTACGGAATGGAATAAAGCAGAAGCTTTACCTCTTACAATTGCTACAAGCCCTGACTCCGGATGACAAAGTCAATTTTTGGCGCGGTTGCAACAGTGTATGGAAGAGGATGAGTTTCCTACGAAACTTGTATTCAGTGATGAAGCAACATTTTTTGTTATTGGTGTAGTGAACAAACGCAATGTGCGAATCTGGGGGCTAGAGTATCTTCACGATATCGTGCAGCACATTCGAAATTCACCGAAAGTTAATGTGTTTTGTGCAGTCTCACGGTTTAAAGTGTACGGCTCCATTTTGTTCTGCGAAAACTCCATTACAGGACACGTGTATCTGGACATGCTAGAAAATGGGTTCATGCCGCAACTGGAGGACACCGGGCGAGTTGGCCATGCGGTTAGGGCGCGCGGCTGTGAGCTTGCATCCGGGAGATTGCGAGTTCGAATACCACTGTCGGCAGCCCTGAAGATGGTTTTCAGTGGTTTCCAATGTTCACACCAGGCAAATACTGGGACTGTACCTTAATTAAGGCCACGACCGAATCCTTCCATCTCCTACTCCTTTCCTATTCCATCGTTGCCATAAGACCTATCTGTGTCAGTGCGACGTATAGCCACTAGCAAAAAGAAGCAACTGGAGGACAGCGCGTACTTCATCTTCTAACAGAATGGTGCTCCGTCCCACTTCCATAGTGATGTTCGTCAATTCTCAAACACGAGATTGCCAATCCGATAGATCGGTCGTGGTGGAGCTGATGATCAGCAATTCATGTTATGACCTCCACGTTCTCCCGACACAACCCCGTGCGATTTCCTTGTGTGGGGTTACGTGAAAGACTCAGTGTTTACACCTCCTCTCCCAACAAACCTGCCAGAACTGCAAGCTCGCATCAACCGTGCTTTGAAATCCATTGATATGGACGTGCTGTGCCGAGTGTGGGACGAACTTGATTATAGACTTGATGTCTGCAGGATCACTAATGGGGCACATATCGAATATTTTCAAATGAAAAAACAACTTTTTGAGTTTTTCTATGTGTGTGCAAAGCCTTGTGGCAATATGTCAAATATTAAAGTTATTGTAGAGCTTTGGAATCGCTCAAATCATTTGTAATAGCCCTGTACTTTCCTCAAAATCTACCTTAACTTAATTCCTCAATAACACTCTTTTTTTATACCCCGGTTCCCTTTTCTCCACACACTTTCCCCACATGTCTAACAATGGAATAAAGTAATGAGTTAACTACTTGCTATATCCTTTACAGCTGATGTAATATGAATTCATACATATATTTGACAGTAATAATAATAATAATAATAATAATAATAATAATAATAATAATAATAATAATAATAATAATAATAATCATAATAATAGTAATAACACAACAACTGTATTGTACAGTGCGTGTGTCTCAGATTCTTAGAAATCTGCCATTACAACGAACTGTAACTTTATAGAAGCATCTGGTTTCCCTGACTAAATTCTGACAGGCTTATTTTCTACCCGTAAAAAAACTCTCAGCGCTTTATTTCATTCTAATATCGTTCTTTCTCACAAAACGAGAGATTGCCTGTTACAACTGTTACATTTCAGAAAACATAACTTAGAGGTGCTCGTGACGTGCGTCAGCAAACACATACATCCGAAAAACATTCTCAGACAGTGAAAAGAGAACACAACATGCTGCTGAAGGAAACTGGAAGGAAATTGAAGTGCTCTATCAAAGTGTCAATCTGATGTGATAGATCGCGATGGAAATGAGACGGGCTCGATTCAAAAATCGTCTGACTTGAGGTTACATTGTTTAGAGACGACGGTCAGGACCTAGTTCAAGGAGCAATTCAGAATGAATTCATTGACTTTCCATGGCGTGATCCCTTTGTTATTATAATGTTGTACACATCAACTCGGGATGTGTAATCATTTGCATTTTTTTGCCAACACGTTGTCAGCCTAGGTAATGTTATATTTTCCCTTTTAACAAAATTGCACCGAATACACGTACCAAACAGTAAGGACAGTTGTAATCACAGCTGAATGTGAACCAATCTTACCATATGTTAATGCAGAAACTGCAAACGGGAAGTCGGCCTTATGCTTGCTCTCGACTACTAGTACTACTACTACTACTAGACGTTTTCATTCCTCCCCTGAAGGAGGAGGCGGGCCTCCTAGAAGGTTACACCGTCTCCCAGGCCGGGATATTTGCTACGGTGAAGGAGATGTGCGGAGAAGGTCAGGGGAAGGCGGCCATGGCCTACACTACGAACTGTCCCGGCATTCGCCTTAGTGCAGGAGAATGGAAAACCACGGAAAACTATTCTCTAGACAGCCCACGGTTGGGGTCAGCCGTGAGGTCCAGCCCAGTCCCGTCTCCCGAATGCAGAGGCGAAGAGCAGTGGCCACCTCTCCTCTGCTCGGTTGTCCGGTCAGAGAACAGAGCTGTTGGATCGCGGACCAGCCGTGGCCACTTAAGGGACGAAACTCAAAGGACCGAAACCCACTCTGCATCTACCGACCATACTCTCTACCGCACACCACTTTAGGTATATTCCAAATTTGTTACTTTGCTAGAGAGGGGACGATATCTCAGTACTCTACATCCAAGTTTACAAAATCTGAGATTCATCACTATAACACGTACTGTTACGTCTGAAAACTCTTCACCATCCCATCATACTGCAAATAAATGCTCTTTACTTCTTAGTGCCAACGGCCGTAGCCGTGCTGAAACACCGGATCCCGTGAGATCTCCGAAGTTAAGCATCATTGGACGTGGTCAGGAGTTGGATGGGTTGCCACGCGCTGTTGGTGGGGGTAAGGGAATGGAGGAACGGAAAGGAACTGGCCACCCTACCGCACGTAAACTCCGGCTCAGGAACACCTCTGCGGAGGTTCGGACCTGCCTTCGGGCAGAATAACCCTTACCTTACCTACTTCTTAGTCGTAGTTGCAGCTTGCTAATAGGTCTCGATACCACACCAATCCTGGCATCAAGCACGTCATTAATATAACAATACTAGGAGTATTTAATTTCTTTCCGGGGAAGTGCAGTATTATTTTTCAAGTTATTATTAATACAATTATTATTTATTTTTATTTATTTATTTATTTATTTATTTATTTATTTATTTATTTATTTATTTATTTATTTATTTATTTATTTAACTTGGCAAGATCAAGGATGGGTAGCCTTTTTTACATCTAACCAGCTTAATTATGCACTATTTACAGAAAATTTGATACGATTACATAATTATAAATGTGGTCACTGAGCCCTCCCGCTGTGATAGAACTTGCATCTCCTGAAATCAAACTCTGATATTGAACGATACGTATATTAAAGGGGTCAAAATGTGTATCGCACTAGTTTTAGGTTTAAACTGGAGGATATTTTTCTTGAAGATTGAAGTATTAAACACTCCTGCATTAGTAGAGAAATGAACATAAATATAAAATAATAAAAGAACCCATGGCACTACAGCCCTTCAAGGGCCTTGGCCTACCAAGCGACCGCTGCTCAGCCCGAAGGCCTTCAGATTACGAGGTGTCGTGTGGGCAGCACGAGGAATCCTCTCGGCCGTTACTCTTGACTTTCTAGACCGGGGCGCTATCTCACCGTCAGATAGCTCCTCAATTCTAATCACGTAGGCTCAGGTCCAGGTAAAAATCCCTGACCTGGCCGGGAATCGAACCCGGGTCCTCCGGGTAAGAGGCAGGCATGCTGCCCCTACACCACAGGGCCGGCAAATATAAAATAATGAACAACCAAAATTACTTCAGTTTAGATACTTCCACCGCCATCACATCATTGCCTCGAGTGTGTTCAAGACTTCACGCATTACTAACTGTTGGCTTGTTGAAATTTCATGTTTTTAAAATAAGTTATTTCCCCTAGGAAACAAAAATAACTCCCGAGAAGAGAAATCACACGATCGTGGAAAAACTGAAAGTAATTCGAAATATATTACATGTAAAATTTCACCAGATATATATTCCTGATAGGTCCATGTTTCCTCCGGTCAGATACCAGAATCGTTCTCAGTCTATAAGTATTTCAACAAAGTATTGCATAATGACATTTCCCCCACTTTCCCCTCCGAAACAATGGTTAACAAGCAATAATTTGCTACTCAGTCACACAGCGTGTAAATAGAAGCCACACCTTGCTATATACCAAAAGAATGAACGTTAATGGTGACAAGTCTCTAGTCCTTCAAGCATCAGTTTCTTCTTTCTGTCAGAAAATTACCCAAACTTCCTACTGTCTCACACAATGGACATGTACCCATACTGAAATTGAACTTCTGAGGATTAACTGAATGTACTACATACAATAGAAATACACTTAATATGGCACGTCGTCGAGTACGGAAACACATTTTTTTTATATCAATCAAAAATAATTACAATTTTACAAACCATTCTTAATTACCGCGCAATAATTACTGTCAGTGTCAGTAGTGTTACACAAATCTTCGAAAACCAAGCGCTCAATTACAGTCCTCAACAAAATTAGCAGCCATGTTGTTTCATAGCCCTCAGAAGTTATAACAAGTACTTCAACTTCTCTAGGCATATACCCACCTGAAAGTCGGGATTTGTGCCTCGAAGACTCTGAACGAAAGTTAAGGGATCCATAGTTACCACAGTTCATACCAAGTTCGTACCAGTTGATGATTGACCCTGTAGTAACTTTTGAATTTAGAAACGATCTCTCTAAAAGGCAGTCGCAAATGACAACAGATCGCACTGTCTTCAGGAAAACATTTCGCAACTCTAGGGCTAATCTATTCATAAATCTGTAATAAAATAGAATTTAGTCTAAAAAGGACGTTCCCATTTGAAAGATGCTTCTACTCATATTCATGAACGTGAACTTGCACGTGATTTCATGTCTAGGGAACGACCCGATTCTTAGTCATTGCTCACAATCCGGTTGCATAGACGGACAAATTAATTAAAATGCAGTTGAATTATTAATCATACTCAGCTGCAAAACCTGCATCTGATTCATTCTATTACCAATCCTTCACTTACTCTAACTTGAAGCTGATCATTAATACTGCTAACGTATGTACATACTCCTAAGATCATATTTAAATGTCTCTATGGATATGACACACAGATTCTAAATAGCCTTAACTTTAATATGAAAGCGGTAACGTATAATTGATACCAGAAATGCAATAAACACAACACTTAAAAATATACTGATAGAAGTTTAAAATTGTACACATTCTTTATTATTATTATTATTATTTTTTGCTAGTGTCTTTACGTCGCACCGACGTAAATAGGTCTTATGGTGACGAAAACCTTCTTTATGAAACATTTCTTCATTCCCCCGTAAGGACGACAGGCAAATGATAAACTCTAGTCCAAAGATACAAGACAACATATCCTGATGACGGAATCAATTAATGAAATCAAAAATACTGCAATATCATTATACAACTGTATTAAGGCCTAGGGTGTACTTTTCATAAGGTCTGCATGGAAGCTAACTGGCAACTTGGGCAATTGCCTTGTCTGTTTTGATTTGTTTTACTGTTATTACAGCGTTCCTGAGTTTGGCAGATAGCTCTTATTTGAAATTACATACAATCCCAGAATATTAATGGAACAGATTGTGAAAATTCTGAGGGTAATGTTGACACGCAAGGTAGCACTTTTCAGTGCCGCTGAATGAACCTAAATTCTCACAACAGTGCTGCCCTTTCCAGGTACAAAGTGAAACTTTCAACTGGATAACGAAAGTGGTAACGGATGATAGATACCAGAAATAAAATACATATTTATCAATGATTTAACAATCTTCCGCTACTTCTACAAGTGGATCAATTTTCTTTTCCATCTGAGAGGTAACTCATTGGTTTAACATATTTAATACAGCATTTGTACTTATTTACCACAGCCCATTTTAAAATGACGGTGGATTGCTGGTTGTTTCAAGAAATACTTCAGAATTGTGCACAATCACAGATCTCTCAACTTACGCTCACATGCTAGTCATTACAAAGTCGTGCAGTTAGCAAGACTACGTGGCAAAATTAAAGAACAAGTATATAACACTATTACAGCAAGAAACTTGTACATTACACTCAAATTATACAGTGTATCACCTAGCATACCATTAAGCGATATTACACTTTCTGACTCCTGGACACACGGGGAGCAGTTCTATGGCGAGTAATGGGAGGGGCGTTGCGTGACGATAGAAGGCCTTTCATGAGGTTGCGTTTCCTGAGACTCTGCACCCAGGAGTAACATGATAACATGGACAACTTGTATGTGCTTTCAGTATACTTAAATTTGCTTTTTATACGGAAATGAATTTATCATTGAAGTAATTAAACTTTCACCATAAATTTTTCCTATACTTATTAACTTAAAGTAAATTCCCTTCATGTTGCTGAATTACTTTGTATCTATCTTAATTTAGTCATATAACTTCATAGTTGATGCCAAGTAGGTGGTAGTAGAAAACTAAAAATCATAATCTTTTACCTTATAAGAACTACACAAAGGACTTGTGTTACCTCATTATTTACCAGTACATAAGTGTCATCAACTTTCAACACATTTCGCTCATAAATGGTTTCCGATAGATCACTTATAATACGTGGACATTTAAAGAGATGTACGGAGAACTGATGAAATGAAGTATCACACTACTAGTTAGCATCTCGCGGTTTGGAAAGGTAAACCTCATACATTTCAACGATGCTCTTCCTCATGGAGAGAATATTGCCAATTCAGTTATGACTTTAATTTACCTTTCAATTATATTTAATTTTATGAGCTCTCTACAAAAAAACCAGTTTATTGCGAGGTTTAAGAGTTTGTCAAAACGGGTTATTGATGAGAACCGGTATGTTTTTCACATGCGCTGTCATCTATCGATGCCCCAAATCTGAAAAAGTGATGAAAAGCAGGAAAGTGTATTGACGTGCGAGTAGTGCACAGGTAATATCTTAACAGCGCAACAACATAAGGTCTTCTTAGTAACTTCTTAGGAACTGAAACTGTCTTTGGAATCGAGCCATACGAGCTTTGCTTTCAGTTGCTAACTGAAGGATGGAGAACGAGAAAGGGTTAGTAACCATACGAGAATCGAACTGGTGACATCATCAAATAGTTGAAAGGGCAAATTTCTCTCCCCAGTCTCCTTGCAGTGAACATTCTCCCCAGTGGGAATCAACCATCAACTATCAGAGGGTGCCAGGAAATCTGGCGATAGTAGGTGAAGGGTGGGCGTTTTGTTGGATATTGGACTAATACTACCTAAATTGTGTTTTCTGGTAGATCGAATGAAAGGATGATCGCATGTGATCGCTCAAGGGAACGTTTCTATTTGATTATACCTTAAATGAGTTCTTACAAAATGTGTCGAAATGATATTCTGTAAATGAATAAAATTCGTATGAGAATTATTCGTAATTAAAAAGTTAAGGATCGATTTATCCCAGGATAATTTAAATAAATTTTCTCAAGTAGTATTTACCTAGGAGCAATAAACTACGAACATAGATTTCACAAATTTAGATCACAATAACAAAAACTATTAAGCTTGTTATCAACGTGCGTGTTTCCCACCGGTGAAACCAGGTGCTGACACATAGCCTGCTTATGTCGAATAGCGTTAAGGCGTCAGCTCAGTGCTTAACATCCCCATCCGATGGACAGCGTCATATCCCTTTCCCCACACACAGTCTACTTTGTGAGTTTGAAGAAGTCCCTACTCGACCTCATCTCCTTAACTGGCTGCCCTTCCCATCCTCAGTCCTTGAATTGAATTTGAATTGAATTAATTGATTATTTACATGCCACTGAGGCTGAAAAGCCCATTTATGTAGCGTCTTCGTATAGCAAAATGCATGTTTATGAACACGCTAACTACATTTTTATAATATTAAAATATTAAACTGAACATTAAACTTAACAAAATGAAAATACAGACACCGAATCCAGTAAAATTAAAACATACATTATATAAAAAGTAAGAAAGTAAATCATTGAGCCCATTTGTTATTTTAGACTGCAATGATCTAAAGAAAACGGCCGTAGCCGTGTTGAAACACCGGATCTCGTTAGATCTCCGATGTTAAGTAACATTGGGCGTGGTCGGGATTTGGATGGGTTGCCACGCGCTGTTGGTGGGGAATGAGGGAATGGAGGAGTGAAAAGGAGCTGGCCACCCTAACGCACGTAAACATCGGCTCAGGAACACCTCTGCGGAGGTTCGGACCTGCCTTGGGGAAGAATAACCCTTACCCCCTTACCTAATAAAGCAAAAGCAGAGAAAATATTTTCTTAGGAATATACATATTTCTGATTGTTAGACACAGGAATGCCTGATCTCAGACTCTTGCGTACTCCACCTGATAGATAGATGTTAAGGACTGTTTTAGTTGTGTACAGCTAGTGTTATCTGCGAAAAGTGAAAATTAAAGACGTTAAAGGTACGTGATGCAGTGCAAAGCATGATTTGTTACATTTAGTGGCACGATGAAGGGTATGTTTTGTAAACCTATTATCTGTGTTATGTAACGACTCCATAGGTTTAAATGCATTATAAACGTAGGGTGTGGTCTTCAGTTTGAAAATGCTGCGCATATTAACAGCTACTGAGATTTCCTGATGTTCATGGAGTTTCAACCATTGCAGCTGTATGTACTAGGGTGTTATTTGTTCATTACACCTGGCATTTGTCTTGTAACGAACACATGAGTTGTTTACCTTCTGTAGTTTTATGTTCAATGTTTCAGATAAGTCGTTGTATACGACTGAACCATAGTCAATTAATGGGAATATAAAACTTTGAACAAGTAGTTTTCGCATGAAAGGTGTGTACATGACACGTTACGTTTCAAAATATGCATGGATGACACAACTTTTCGGATTAAATTTGACGTATGATCAGACCAGAATAAGGTTCTGCCAAAAATTACACCTAGATTGTTAACGGTGTCACTATAATGGATATCTGTATCTAGAATTTGTATTGCTGGGAGAGATTTGAGGTCAAAAGTTTTCAGGTGTTTTGTGTAACCTGTGCAAATAAGCCACATTTAATTGGAGGTTATGATTTGCGCTTCATTCGATCAATCCAGACATGCCATGGTTAAAATGCATTATACAAGAAGATGCGTTAGTGGGAGAAAAGTGGAAGTAAGCTTGTAAATCATCAGCGTACATGTGAAAGATACTGCTTTTAAAGAATTCAGATATGTCATTAATATAAATAGAAAAACATAAAGGACCGAGGATTGAACCTTGTGGTACGCCACAGTTTACTGATTCCCATCTAGAGGATCGTTCGTCAACAAACGTGACACTTTTTGGATCTATTTGACATATGATTCAAACCACGACAGAGCAGTCTGCGACAAGCCAATTGACTTCAGCTTAGCAAGAAACAGCTCATGATCAACAGAGTGAAATGTTTCAGAGAAATCAAAGAGGCATAAGATAGTAAGCTGCCTCTTATCGGTGGCCGCGCGTATATTATCTGTAACTTTCAGCAGAGCCTTCTTGGCCCTTCTTGAAGCCAGATAAATAGGGATTTAGAATTTTGTATTAATACAGATATTCACACATCTGCTCATGAACATTTTTTCTAGTGCCTTCCTAAGTGCACAGAGGATGTTAATAGTCCTCAAATCACTACAGACTGCTCGTATTTTCTTTTTGGGCACAGGGCGTACATTGGCAAGCTTCCATTCTCAGAGATGAACTCCATTCTGTAACGAAAAGATAAACAAATGCACAAGGGCAAGAAGAAAAATGCCAATGAAGGTAGAAATTATGGATACTTGAATATTATCTGGCCCTTTAGCTTTAGTTCGAATTGATCTGTTTGATTTTTCTACTTGTGAAGATTGCACGTATATAAAATGGAATTTATCTCTGGAACTTGGAATGAGAAATCGATAATGTTTCGCAGTCTCTGATACTTTCGGAAAGTTGGAGTTAGAGACAGATGTCATAAAATATTCACTTAATTCAGATGGAGTAACAGGCATCTGGCTATCTAGAGAGTGACTGACTCCAATACCAAGAGATTTTGCCGCACGCCAAGAAGCTGAGGTGCTCTTAGAGTTACGGAAGTTGTTGTACGTATACTTCACTTTCATGTTCCTAATGGCTTGTTTTGTCTCGGTACGTAAGATTCTGAATTGCTGATAATCATCTGGAGGTTTTGTTTTAATACATTTCTTCCTAGCTCTGCCGCGTTTACTTATCAATTCCTTAATACGCTTATTGAACCCTGGTGATGACCGGTGTTTTACGAGAATTTTTTTGGGGGCGCATGGTTGTCATAGAGTGAAAGTACAATCAGTCAATGATCAATCAATCAATAAACAATCAATACTGATCTGCATTTAGGGCAGTCGCCAGGAGGCAGATTCCCTATATGTTGTTTTCCTTGCCTTTTCTTAAATGTTATCGAAGAAATTGGAAATTTATTGAACATCTCCCTTGGTAAGTTATTCCAATCCTTATCTCCCCTTCCTATAAATGAATATTTGGCCCAATTTGTCCTCTTGAATTCCAAATTTACCCTCATTTTGTGATCTTTCCTACTATTAAATACGCCACTCAAACTCATTCGTGCCGGGCTGAGTGGCTCAGACGGTTAAGGCGCTGGTCTTCTAACCCCAACTTGGCAAGTTCGATCCTGGCTCAGTCCGTTGGTATGTGAAGGTGCTCAAATACGACAGCCTCGTGTCGGTAGATTTACTGGCACGTAAAAGAACTCCTGCGGGACTTAATTCCTGCACCTCGGCGTCTCCGAAGACCGTAAAAGTAGTTAGTGGGACGTAAATCAAATTACATACTGATGTCATTCCACGCCATCTCTCCGCTGATAGTTCGGAACATGAAACTTAGTGGAGTAGCTCGTCTTCCTTCTCCCAATTCTTCCCAGCACAAACTTAGCTACTTTTTTGAAACGCTACTTATTTGTTGGAAATCACCCTGAACAAATTGAGCTGACTTTCTTTGGATTTTTCCAGTTCTTGAATCAAGTAATCCTGGTGAGGTTCCCATACACTGGAACCATACTTTAGTTGATGTCTTACCAGAGACATATATACCCTCTCCTTTACATCCTTACTATAACCCCTAAACACCCTCATAACCACGTGCAGAGATCTGTACCCTTTATTTACAATCCCATTTATGTGAATATCCCAATGAAGATCCTTCCTTATGTTAATACCTAGATACCTACAGTGATCCCAAAAAGGAACATTCACCCCATCAACGCATTCATTAAAACTGAGAGGACGTTTCCTATTTTTGAAACTCACAACCTGACTTTTAACCCAGTTTATCATCATGCAATTGCCTCCTGTCCATCTCACATAATTATCGAGGTCATGTTGCCGTTGCTCACAATCTTGTAACTCATTTATTACTCTATACAGAATGACATCATCCGCGAAATGCCTCTGACCTGTTGAAGAGTGATACTTTTTTATCTACGTCATTAGACTGAAGAAACACATTCCAGGGTAGCAATTCAGCGTCAGCACGAAAATTGTTTACGTCAAATGTACTGAATTCTCGAACAAGAATAGTTTTAGGAATTTGTTTTGGCGTGGATAAAGTGAATACAGCATACAGCTAGTCATGACCAGGAAAACCGGCAGCTGTTTCCTGTCCGTA
This sequence comes from Anabrus simplex, assembly GCF_040414725.1. Classification (NCBI taxonomy): domain Eukaryota; kingdom Metazoa; phylum Arthropoda; class Insecta; order Orthoptera; family Tettigoniidae; genus Anabrus; species Anabrus simplex. The sequence goes on along the minus strand of NC_090266.1, from coordinate 398,238,667 downwards.
TTCTACCACCAACTCATTGCAGTTCGATGAGATTTTGTCGAGAGTGCTATCGGAAGTGGCAGTATGAAAGACTGGATTGGATGGAAGACAGTCGAGGTTATAAGCGTTAAGCACATCACGTATATTTTCGCTTTCGAACATCCCAATTCCGAAACGAGCACTAATATTTCCCACAACGAATATATATTTATAATTCATAACAAGAGAAAGTATCTAGGAACCCTACATTTGGTGGACGATATATACAAGCGAAAATAATTTTAGCGTCTGAAAGGTCTATATCAGGGCCTCTCAGGGTGCATGCGCGTGGTGCATGCACTATGCACGGTGCAAAAGACGACTTGGCTTGGTTGACCAGACTGCAGATCCCCCACTCCTCGATTTGGAGCATTAGCGCTTACTCTCTCTTTCCTCACGCCTGTCTCGCTCGCTCCGCCTGTTTTCCTCTGCCCCACCTTCGGCGTAGCGCTCCAAATCCGGGCTGACTTGAGCCGAGTATAGGCGAGTTGAGCCGAGCTTAGCCGAGTAGCCCAGAGACGAAGCGTTGATCCGAGCCATGCTGAGAGGCAGCGATGCACAGTGCACGGAGCTCTTGCGCCTCTATCTGCACGCGTGAGATTTTGGGCGTTTGAGAGGCCCTGGTCTATATGAACGATTATGTACTCAGGTTTCTTACTGTTCTCTCCTGGAGATTCGCTAACTACACTACGCCTGTTCTTCAAGTAAACTGCAACACTGGCAGTGGCTCTGTTTATTCTATCCTTACAGAAAATATTATACCTATAGTGACAGATGGCAGAATCTGGTACTGAAGGTTTAAGAAATGTTTCACTGACTGCGATAATATCAAACGAACTCTTGCCAAACATTGATGTGGAGCAGCATCCCCTCATCACAGCACACTATAATTGATAGAAGTGCCTAGTCCCCAAATACGCCGCCATTACTAGCATAGACAGCATCTGCTATGTATAGGAAACTGCGTGTTATTGCAGTATAATATTGTTCTCGAGTCAGCAAAGTTAAAATCTACCATCCAGCTGAAGCCCCGGAAGAGGTTAAAATAATGCCGGACTCAGGTAGAGGTCGTATAGTCGTCAACCCACTTTCCTTAGAAGAAAGTCCAAGGTAATCTGCCTGTGTCTTACATCGACAATAATAATTCAAAATGCCAACAGTGCGGAAATTACGTACGTCCCCAGTCCTGTCATCTCTAAACTCGCGAAAGTAGAAGTCAGCAGTTTGTTAAGTCTAGCGTGTAGTAATTCATAATATGATATAACTTTCATTCCATTATATCTCTAAAATTGAAAGTAAGTCGCTTACGCTCACTACATCTTTTAAAATTGAGCACATAATTAAGTAACGGAAAACGGAATCATAGTAACCCAAATAAATTAATAACATCGTTTAAGAGTCATCACATTTTATCGCTATGCCTTTAAACTGCATCGTATTTTGAAAACAAATTGTCAACTGGTATCATGCCAGTACCATATGGTCGACAAGAGAGGCATAATGGAGTTTATAAATTGTAATCATAATGAGTGGAATACGGTTAATAAAAATGTAAACACTCAAGTGAATGAGTTTAAAGTGATTGTCGAGGAGTCTAAAAACATGTATTTACCTTTAATGGTGTTGAGGAATGGAAAAGACCCCACTATTCCACAGCAAGTAAATAATAAGTTCAATGAGAATTTGCGGGTTAGAAAGAGATGTAGTTAGGAAAGTTCGTGGAAATAACGAGAGATTGCAGGAAACTACTAGGAAATTGTATTTAGCATAATGATCACCTAAGGATAACATGATGTCGATCAATATCTGTTGTAATATGAGGTTTAGTGAAAGATAGAAAGGCATGTGTTTAATGCAGAAACTGGTTCCAAGAATCACATTCTACGAGTAATAAATGACCAAGTGAAGTGTATGGACCTATGCGAGGATTTACAGAAGGCAGAATATTCAGCGAGAACTATGTTAATATAGTTGGACATAAGGATACTGTCCAGATTGAGAATGTGGCTAGTACTAGAAAATAACTGAAAATTGTATATGATAAAGATATTTACAGAGAGGTAAAAATATTGAAAGATAAAAAAGAAGCTGGAATTGATAATATTTTAGGGTATATACTGAAGGCAATGGTATTCAGACAATACCTGAAGTGACTATGTGATAACTTCTTGCATGAAGGAGTGACTGGAGAGATGCTATAGTAACCGCACTGTACAAAGGAAAGGGTGATCAACATAAATCGGATAATTAGAGGCCAGAAAGCTTGACATGTATTGCATGTAAGCTCTAGGAACGGATTTTTCTGATTATATTACGTACATTTATGAAATTACTAACTGGTTTGATAGAAGGCATTTCGGGTTTAGGAGAGGTCATTCCTGTAAGATTCAACTTGCAGGATTCCAGCATTATATTGTAGACTAGCAAATACCCGCGGGATTGTACTAAGGCAATATCTGAAAGTTCTTAAAGTATAAAAACTCACCAAAAATTGAGATTCATTTACTCCAGAAATTCTCCGTAGACCATGTTTGTGGTATTAACGTTTGGGGTTAAAACGACCATGCGACATAGAACCGTACATGTGAGAAACAGTCTGCTCTCAAGTCGAAAAACTAAATACATGTTTATTTATTTTAAAAGGAGATTTCGAATACCTATTCCCACATCTGTAACATTTTCAGTTTTTGAGATATACATATCCCCATAAAAAGAATTCAATCCTTTGATCGGTCCATCCCCCACTTATATCTAGGTGTATTTTACGAAAACAAAAATACATGTCCCTTTATTTTCAAAGGAGATTCCAAATATCAATTTTGACGTCTGTGACATCTTCAGTATTTAGGGTACAAGTATCCTCTTAAAAATAATTCAACTATTTTTCACTTCTTTTCACCCCCTGTTGTGCTTTCTCCGAAATTAAAACCGTACAGGTCCCTGTATTTGTAAAGGACATTCCAAATACCAAGTTTCTTGTCTCTAACATGTTAAGTTTTCGACACGTAATGTACAATACCGGTATTCATTTTAAAAATTAATCCGCTATTCCAATTCCTTTCAGTCCCTTAACTGGATTCTCCGAAAACCAAAAAATAAAAAAAACAGAGTTTCGTTACTTTTAAAGGAGATTCGAAATACCAGTTTTCATGTCTGTACGTCTGTAACAACTTCAGTTCATTTTAGATAAATGTATGCTCATAAGAATAATACAACTTCTTCTTCTTCACTTCTATCCACCCCTCTCCCACCTTAAGTGGACTTTCCGAAAACAAAAATTCTTGTTTCTTTATTTTGAAAGGAAACTCAAAATACCAATTTTCACGCCTGTAACAGCTTCAGTTTCTAAGATAAAGTGTCCTCATGAACAATTTTCAATTCCTTACTTACTTATTTTCAACCCCACACCCCTTACGTCGATTTTCCAAAAAAATGCGTGTTTCTTCAATTTTAAAGGAGGTTCCAAATACTAATTTTCACGACTGTAACATCTTCAGTTTTTGAGATATAAGTATCCTCATGAAAAGAAGTCAACTCGTTTTTCACTCCACCCCCGCCCGTTAAGTTGTTTTCCCCACACCCAAAAATTCGTGTTTCTTTATTTTTAAAGGAGATTCCAAATACCAATACGTAAGGGGTATGGGGCTCAAAATAAGTAAATAGTGAGTTGGAATATTTTTATGAGGATAGTTTATCTTAAAAAATGAATCTGTTACAGACGCGAAAGTTGGTATTTTGAATGTACTTTCAAAATAAAGAAAGATGTATTTTATGTTTTCGGAAAATACACTGAAGGCGGGAGAGGGGTGGAAAGAAGTTGAATTATTCATACGAGTATACATTTATCTCAAAAACTGAAGGTGTTACAGACGTACAGACATGAAAACTGGTATTTGGAAACTCCTTTAAAAATAATGAAATACGTAATTATTGGTTTTCGGAAAATCCAGTTAAGGGGCTGAAAAGAATTTGATAAGCGTGTGAATTTTTGATATGAGTACCGGTATATCTACATTATATGTCAAAAACTTAACATGTTAGAGACAAGAAACTTGGTATTTGGAAAGTCCTTTAAAAATACAGCAACCTGTACGGTTTTTTTTCGGAGAAGGCACTTAACAGGGGGTGAAAAGAAGTTAAAATTAGTTGAATTATTTTTATGAGTATACTTATATCTTAAATACTGAAGATCTTAAAGAAGTGAAAATTGGTACTTGGAATCTCTTTTAAAGATAAAGGAACATGTACTTTTGTTTTCGGAAAATACACTTAGATTGGGGTGGGGTTGGGGGAAGGACTGATCAAGGGGTTGAATTCTTGTTATAGGGTTACGTATGTATATCTCAAAAACTGAAAATGTTACAGATGTGGGAATAGGTATTTGGAATCTCCTTTCAAAATAAATAAACATGTATTATTATTTTCGACTTGAAAGAAGACTGTTTCTCACATGTACAGTTCTACGTCACACGGTCGTTTTAATCCCAAAAGTTAATACCACAAACATGGTTTACGAAGAATTTCTGGGCTAAATGAATCTCAATTTTGTGGTAAGTTTTTATACTTTAGGAACTTTCAGATATTGTCTTAGTACAATTTCGAGGAACGATTACTTTGATCAAATTACGAAATCAAGACAGCTAAACGATTTTGAGTATCATCCAGAATGCCGCCCTTGCAACTTCCGAAAGGCTACTATCGCCCTTTCGACGAATCATTCTTTACTCTCGTCTCTCGACAGATACCCATCCGGTATGGTTGCACCTGCACCTCGGCTATCTGCTTCATTGGGACGCGCATGCGTCCTCACCGGGGTAAGGTCACGTGGTGTGCAGGGGAGGCTTATTGTACATGTATTTAATGAGAGAGCTGTGGATGTAGGAGTAATAAAGTTGGATTTTAGGTCTTTCCCAAATTCCGGTGATAATTAACTTTGCAAATATACTTGTGCTCTATCATAGGACAAAGTTCCCATGGTAATTCTTTTTCACGGCAATATGTCGAAATGCTTAACTTCGAACTCTAATAAGGTTTCTCAACAATACGAGTAAGTTACCTGTTACGAATATAATTTATATACATATATTTGCAATTTGCTTTACGGCGCACCGACATAGATGATGATGGCGACGATGGGGTACGAAAGGGCTAGGAATGAGAAGGGAGTGGCCCTGGTCTTAGTTAAGGCACAGTCCCAGCCTTTGTCTGGTGTAATAGTGGAAAACTATCTTCAGGGCTGTCGACAGTGGGCCTCAAACCCTCTCTCTCCCGAATGCAAGCTCACAGCTGCGCGACCCTAACCGCACGGCCAACTCACTTGGTGTTACGAATATAATAATAATAATAATAATAATAATAATAATAATAATAATAATAATAATAATAATAGTAATAGTAATAATATATTGTCTCCGGAGAGGCCTGATGGTAATCCTTCAAATTGACGATTATAGGTGACCTGCGTGTCTATGAACATAGGACCCTACCTACAATGGATTATGGTGCGGAAGATGGTGCTTTCACCCAGCCCACGAGCCAGAGGAATATCCAATAATTTTTTAAATCCCAACCCGACAGGGAATCGAGGCTGGATACCTTGTACCACCTTGTACGCTAACCATTTAGCCAAGGAGCCGGACAATAAAATTATTAATTTCAAGTTATGGAATATACCCGACAAATATCAAGGAAGATAGGGTCGGTGCATTATTTACTAAACGTAACACACAGTTGTAGTACAGTGACCACGTTCTTCAGCTGTGCATGTTTAGCTATACTCATTGATGTGCGTGTGTGACGTAGTGAGATTTTTAGTTCTCTTCCACAGCAGCCTTTTCACACGTTTTCTCAGTAAGGTGTTGCTACAGTTATATTTTAAAAGGTTCTGGTAGTATGGATTATGCGGAGCAATGAATACCCAGCATGAAATACCTGATCCAACTATGAACTTCTAGTAACGTATTAACGTATTAACGTATTAATCTATGGTTGTTTCTACTTTTGTTAGTACAGTAATAGCACACTGATATATTTTTTCGATTTTACAGTGTCTGTTTTCTTTCTTTGTTAGTTGTTTAATGTCGCAGAAACAAATCGAAAGATTTTGATGTTGCAAGGATGGGAAAGCGATAGGACTGCGATGGTAGTGAACGTGGCACTGAATAAAGTACAGCATTTGCCTGGTGTGAAAATTGGAAACCACGGAAAACCGTCCTCAGGGCTGCCGACGGTGCGATTCGAATGCACCATCTCACGAATGCAAGCTCACGGCTTTGCAACTCAAACCGTTTCGCCAACTCGCTCAGTTCAAGTAAGTTTTTGTAGCGTTATTGTATACAGTGTGGCACTTGAATGCATATTATAAACGGATGGACATCGATCGACCGAGCGAGTGGAAACATGGGGAGCACAGAGAAAAGGAAATTTGCGAAGAAAAGGAATATGGTGACAGGGATCATTATTATTATTATTATTATTATTATTATTATTATTATTATTATTATGCTAGTGGCTTTACGTCGCACCGACACAGATAGTTCTTATGGCGACGATGGGATAGGGAAGGCCTAGGAGTTAGAAGGAATCTGCCGTGGCGTTAAATAAGGTACAGCCCCAGCATTTTTCTGGTGTGAAAATGAGAAACCACGGAAAACTATCTTAATGCCTGCCGACAGTGGAATTCGAACCCACTATCTTCCGCATGCAACCTCATAGCCGCGCGCCTCGGTTTATTGTTATTATTATTATTATTATTATTATTATTATTATTATTATTATTATTATTATTATTATTATTATTATTATTATTATTATTATTATTACTTGATATTGATTGTCAAAGCGGTATATTCAACGGTCATTGCATGACTTGCACTGCCAGTGCGTATTAATAATCCCTGAATGCTCCCACGAGATTGAATCTATCATCACATCTTGAAACTTGGTAAAACCTTCACCATGACCATGAAAAAATCTGCTGACTACCCAAACAGCATGTTTCTGGGCCAATGTCAATGAGTGACCCCCTAATACACCTCCGTAGTGCAACGGTATCTACTAACAGCTGATGTCCTCGAAGACATGGGTTCGATTCTCAGTTGAGCCTGCTACCAGAGATTTAAGAATGGCTGAAGTGTTGGTGTGTGGTTAAAAACGTACATGCAGTTCACCTCCGTTATAGGTGTGCTTGAACTGAACTGCACCACTTCCGAACGGGAAAACTTGTTTACTTCTGTGGGTGTGAAATATAATTGTAACCACACCTCTACGAGTAATTAGATGAGGAGAAGGTACAGTTTAACGTGCCTGATCTTAATTGTTGGCGAAAAATCACATCATGTACATTGTTCCTAACAGTAATACCTATTGGTCGGAAATATGTAGTTCACTCTCGTGAAGTAATAAATTGCAAAGTAATCGATTTCACTGAGCTTGTAGCGGTGAATGAGAGGTTATAGACAGCACAGCGGGGTGTAGTGAAAGAGGAAGAGGTAGAAGCGAGCAGAACAAACCCAATTAAATCCAAATTAATGAACATGGCGCACTTGGCAGCTTGCGTTCTCAGCAGAAACATGCAATCAGTGCTGTATTAGCATGCGAAGCCGTCATTCTCACGAGTAGTCCGAAAGGCAAACTGGTCACCTGGGGTTGCGAAAATGATTCTAGTCCATACACTGAATACCTGTATTAGGAAATTTTAGAGAAAATGAATCATGTAATTTAGATTCAAATGCCAACTACGTGCTTAACACTATTGAACACAGAACTTTCAATGTTGTAACCAAGACTTTTAATCCCAGAAATATTGCGCTGGTTATGTAAGACAATAAAGCTACATTTTCTTGGATTTCTTGGATTTCCACGTTCCATGACGCGTTAAAAATGCCCATCAAATATTTCTAATTGTATAAATATCCCATTTCTTTCTAAACTAAGAGTAGTGTACTAGATTTTCTAATATCTTCATATCTCTCGCAAGACTGTAGTCTATTGTTTTCATTCCATCCTTGTCCTATTCTGTTCACATGTTTGTCGTGGAAAGGCTTGCTATATTTTAGTGCTTAAATTGAATGTTGAACAATACATCAATGTGAATAGGAATTGCTGCACCCTGTAAGAAATCTTTCCTTTTCAATGAAATCAAAGCCACTTAAAGCGCGAAGAGTGAAAAAGTGAAATGAAGCTCACACAAGAGGAGCAGCAGAAACGTTTGTGCAACAACTTGATATAGGATACGGTCGTTGTTATTACCTAGTGCACGTAAGTACAGACTATATAATCAATACCTGTGCATGATACAAACTCAACATATGTTGATGGTGTACAGGTCAATTGGTATCACCCTCCCAAGTTTCCAAATTCAGGTAATGTGTGAATCAAGTCGCTAACACTATAACGCACATTCCGGTAAATTAGCGTGACCCTCTACAACTTCCTTCAATACAAAAAAAGGAAAAAAAGAGAAAGTTGATGGCGTAACCCCACTCATGGCAAGGTCAGGCAAGCCACTCGGCGTAACCAACTAGTCCTAACACACAGTTATCAGCGGGTGGTACCAGTCAATTGGCGTAAGCCACTATACCTGCGACAGCTATGTCTCTCGATCTCACAAGCCCGCACAAGCCAGCTGGCGTAACACGGTGTTTGCCTCTGTTTTGATGAGTGTGCCTCATTTAGTCGTTACTAAAATAAACTACATAATTCAGTAATAGTATTTTGTCGTACTGTATACACATACTTTTTACTATACAATACTAACTCAGTTTTGTTGAAAATGTGTGTTTTATAATAGTTTTCTTACTATTAATTATCATTCCATAAAGTAACATACAACTTACCTTTGTCGTTATTATCATTTATTCCAATTAGTGACACCCAAAATATGTATTGTTGTAACCAACATTGAAGTTGTATCAGACCGAGTCTAATGGAGTAACCCTCTAATTTCACGTTAAAGAATGAATTTCAAGAAACTGTATGATCCTACACAATATATTCCAGTAGACTAAAATCTTAGACCCATTATATAATTCAAATAAACAGCAATTAAGACAGATGATTGCCTGTAGTGAGGTGCAAACTGTTTTTTCCCTCTTCTGAAATATTTGCTTTTTGTGGCTTACGCCAGTTGGCATGTACACCATCGATATATCATCGTTGCCGGGACAAAACCTCCTATGTGATAATATTTTTGGAGATATACTGACCCGCAGCATATACATTATGAAGAGCGAGAATGCCTTGACAATATTCACACAATATTGCACATTAGATGACAGAACTTTACCGGCCAAAGTTCTAAGCTAAAATATTTCACTTAGGAGGTTTTGTCCCGGCAGCGACGATATATTCTACGATGTCGTACACAAGTCAAATATCACCACTTACCCAGGCTAACCCGTAAGGGGGTCGCATTGTCGGAATGCACGAGGCAGGATGGTTGAGACATTGCACAGCAAGACGTACTGGCCGTGCAGTGCATTCGCCACATTGTTTTCGGATATTGATAAGTACACGTCATACATCATATACCACAAGAACCGGTCTCACCGGGCAGAGGAAGGAGTCATATCCGCCGACCTGCAGAGGCAGATAACGGCGCCGTGTTTAGAAAGAGCCTACATTCCTGTGTGCGGGGCGCGCACTATTTTGTAATCTGAAGGAAAACCTTCCCTCTCCGTTTGAATGAGCCTGAATTACACGCACGGTGTTCTCTGCGATGTTTGTCGTGACGTCCTGGTGTACGTCTTCAATGATGTAATGAACATCGCAGTTGAACGCAGGAATGGTAACGCAATTATATTCTCTGCTTAGTCAGGCTTCAACTTTAATTCAGATAATGGACACATCACGGTTTGGTGTCACGGGAGACAATGAATTAATTCAGTTTTAACTCGTCAGCGTCACGCTAACCAAACAACAGGTGTTGTGGTTGGAGATGACGTCAGTTACGAATCCCGATCGCTTCCTGTGTACGCCGAACGGCGCACACGAACTGAGTGAATTCTACCAGCCTCACCTACAGTGACTCACATAATTATTCGGACACGTTAATTATAGCCTTTGTTACACACTGGCCCTATGGCTCAGAGAAAATATTGTACACGCAAACTAGTTTCTGACAGAACCCGGTTTTACAGATTCAACACTGAGTTGAAATATGTGCTTATAGAAAACAGCAGAGAACCAGTGACCTCTGAAACTCAGAACGCAGTTAACGTGCTCCAACAAAATTATTCGGACAATAGTCAGTTGCCGTGCAGAGGTCGTATGTAGTAGAGCCACGGACAGTGTGAACGTAAACATTCAGTGAGTTATAGTACTGTGTACTGTGTAGGTGAAAATGAGCCGCAGAGGAAGAGAGAGTACAATCGAACAGCGGCACCTAGTAATTTTTAACCATGTTAAAGGTACAAGTTGTCGTAAAATTGCTGAAATGTTACAAATGAAGGAAATTACAGTCTCAGATATTATCACAAGATTCCGGGAGGAAGATAGGATTGAACATCTACCGCATATGGGACGTCCAAGAACTTTTTCTCTGAAAAAAGAAAAACGAAAGAGGAACCCACATTAACTGCTCCAAAACTCGCTAAGGAGATTGCCGCAGACACCAGAAAGAATGTGCATTCCGAAACAATACCGAGAGTGCTCAGAAGACGTAACTTTCACGGCGGTATCGCAAGAAGGAGGCCCTTCATAAATCAAGTAAATCAAAGAGAATGCTGTTTGCCAAAGAGCACGTTATAGAAGACAATGAGTGGTGAACTTATATTTGCTCATGAGCGTAAATTTAACACATTTCACTCTGATGAGAGGATAACAGTTCTGCGGCGTCCTAATACTTAGCTTCAAGAGAAAAATCTTAAAGCAACTGTGAAGCATGGCGATAGACATGTAATGGTGTCGGGATGCATGTCGGCGAATGGAGTTGGAGAATTCGTTTTTATTGAGAGTAAAATGGACCACTTTCACTACCTTAGTATACTGAGAGACAATATAAAAAATGGGGCCGAAAATATGGGGATTGGTGAGCATTTTAGGTTTTATCAAGATAACGACCCAAACATATGACCTGGGATGTAAGAACGTGGTTATTGTTTAATTGCCCAAAGATGATTCATCCTTCCCCTCAATCACCAGACTTGTATTGGATTGAGAATCATTGCGACATACTTGATAAAGAAATAAGGAAAACAACAATCACATCTAGATAACAACCGAAAAACCAATTTCAAGAAGAGTGGCAGAAGATATCTCCCGACTATACCCTGAAATTAGTGGAGAGCATGCCAAGTCGACTCAGGGAAGTAATTCAAATGACACCAAAGCCCTCCAGATACTGAACATATAGGATCATATGTAAAACGGAAAGTGTCCGAATAATTTTGTGCAATCTTGGTTTTGAGTTTTATTTCGTTTCTTAAGTATTATATTTTCATTGACAATGTTCATTAGAAGAATGATGGACGTTTAGTTCTCATATTCCTTACGGAAACTTGTATCTAATTTACATCAGTGCTTAATTATTACTGCAACCACAAATACAAAGAAAATGCAATAAATCATGTCTGTCCGAATAAGTATGCGAGTCACCGTAGATCCAAACACTCGAACTACGCAACGGACCAGCAACTGCTTCCACAGCAAACACTCGAATGAGCGAAACGCTGTTACGTGCCTTGAAAACTATTATTAGTGGTTGGTTTGTTACAAGCCTACAAATTGAAAACTAATTTGTATGAGATGCATTCAATTTTTTTAGCTAGTTGCTTTACGTCGCACCGACGCAGATAGGTCTTTTTTTCTATTTGCTTTACGTCGCACCGACACAGATAAGTCTTATGCCGACGAAGGGATAGGAAAGGCCTAGGAGTGGGAAGGAAGCGGCCGTGGCCTTAATTAAGATACAGTCCAAGCATTTGCCTGGTGTGAAAATGGGAAACCACGGAAAGCCATCTTCAGTGCTGCCGACAGTGGGATTCGAACCCACTATCTCCCGGATGCAAGCTCACAGTCGCGCGACTCTAACCAGATGCATTCATATCAGTAAAAGTAAATTGTTCAATCTCATCATTTTCAAGTTTACAAGTAGAAAACTAGTTTGCCTGAGGCTTCAATCATAAGAAATGTTAATAGCACTTCACAGATAGCACTAACTGTAATACTGACAAATTATTTTTCATATAACGAACAAACGCAGCAGGGCTAGGTATGTAACCTGGCCAGCAGGTCGCTCGGTTCGAGTGTTCGGGTTTAACAGAAGAAGATAGTATTCACTCAGTTCATCTGCGTCTTTAAAATATTTCGCGCAGTTCGATTGCGCCCACGCTGACGGCGCGAAGACAGTACAGTGATAATATCATTGAAATGCTGTCGACCCGCTTCTCACCAGTTTTGTGCTGGTTACCAAATACTATTATCCGGCAAGATAATGCACGTGCCCTTACAGCTCTTATTACCCTACGAAGTATGGACAACATTCCATGGCTTGTTAGGTCAACTGATTTGTCACCAAATGAATACATATGAGGATAATGTATGCGGATACCTCCTCATTCCGAGTACCCACCTATCATTGTTTCCGTCGGTTTGAACCACCAATAATTCTAGATACTTTCATGTCTGTTAAATCCAACTTACGTGCTCGTACAGGCGCACGGCTGTGAGCTTGCATTCGGGAGATAGTAGGTTCGAATCCCACTGTCGGCAGCCTTGAAAATGGTTTTCCGTGGTTTCCCATTTTCACACCAGGCAAATGCTGGGGCTGTACCTTAATTAAGGCCACGGCCGCTTCCTCCAACTCCTAGGCCTATCCTATCCCATCGTCGCCATAATACCTATCTGTGTCGTTGCGACGTAAAGCCCCTAGCAAAAAAAAACTTATCATAAGCTCATCCAGCTGCCATTCTGGAAGTACGTATTCAGTTCATAAACAGACCGGTACAGAGCAAGTTGGCAGTGCAGTTAGGGGGGGGGGCGGTTGTAGGATTGCATTTGGAGATAGTGGGTTCGAATCCCACTGTCGGGAGCCCTGAAAATGTCTTTCCGTGGCTTCTCATTTGCACACCAGGAAATGCTTGGGCTGTACCTTAAGGAAGGCCACGGCCGCTTCCTTCGCACTCCTACCAATTTCCTATTCCATCATCGCCATAAACCTTTCTGTGTTGGTGCGACATAACGCCAATTTTTAAGAAAGTTAAAAAATCAGACCGGTGTAAAGATAAATTAGTCCAGGAGTAGATCCTTTCTTCTTAATATTTGCAGAAACAGTGGACTGTGTACATAAATAGATGGTTGAGAGTGCTTTACGACACTATCTATTCAGAAGCTGTTTCGCGGAATACCTCGTGACATTTCTGCATGTATGGCTATAAAAGGAAGCCCAGCCTCACAATTGCTGGTGCTTTACTGATACCGACCCGGGCAACTTGCCATGTGGTTAGAGTCGTGCAGCTGTGAGCCTGCATGCGGGAAATATTGGGCTTGAATCCAACTGTCGGCAGCCCTGAAAATAGTTTTGCGTGGTTTCCCATTTTCACACCAGGCAAATACTGGGGTTGTACCTTAATTAATGCCACGGCCGCTTCCTTCCCACTCCTAACTATTCCCTATCCCATCGTCGCCGTAAGACTTATCTGTGCCGGTGCGACGTAAATCAGTAACAAAAACAAAATACTGATGCCGAACAAGACGTGTTCACTCAAGGCCATACGAGATATACAGGCCATGCTGCTGCTTCTGTGACGTCACATCAATAGATGGTCCCACTGCCTTCTGCTGTGTTACGTAGTCCCGCTCCGATTACTATTTTTCTTTCCTAGCCGTGATAAACTGTAAATATTCCTAGTTTTCTGCTTTACCTGTATACAAAAGGAGGAAAGAAAAACAATCTTACATTTATAGAAGAATATTTACTTCTTCTTCTTCTTCTTTTCCTACCGCTTTTCCCACACCTGTGGGGTCGCGGGTGCGATCTGTGTCGCACATGTGGATTTGGCCCTGTTTTACGGCCGGATGCCCTTCCTGACGCCAACCCTATATGGAGGGATGTAATCACTATTGCGTGTTTCTGTGGTGGTTGGTAGTGTAGTGTGTTGTGTGAATATGAAGAGGAGAGTGTTGGGACGGACACAAACACCCAGTCCCCGAGCCAGAAGAATTAATCAGAAGCGATTAAAATCCCCGACCCGGCCAGGAATCGAACCCGGGACCCTCTGAACCGAAGGTCAGTACGCTGACCATTCAGCCAACGAGTCGGATATAGAAGAATATTTACTAACTGTAGGATAACAATCTCCAGACTTCTTTCATTCCTTATTAGTAAGCTTGTCCAATTCTCTCCCTCTTGTGGCTTTCTTGCCTTCATCACCTAACTCTTGCTTTATTCTCTTACTATAATTGTTCAGTATGGCATTAAACAACGTAAATGTACACTTTCATCCAAACGTATTTAAGTTCTTTTTTTTATTGCTAGCGGCTTTACGTCGCACCGACACAGATAGGTCTTATGGCGACGATGGGATAGGAAAGGCCTAGGAGTTGGAAGGAAGCGGCCGTGGCCTTAATTAAGGTACAGCCCCAGCATTTGACTGGTGTGAAAATGGGAAACCACGGAAAACCATCTTCAGGGCTGCCGATAGTGGGATTCGAACCTACTATCTCCCGGATGCAAGCTCACAGCCGCACGCCTCTACGCGCACGGCCAACTCGCCCGGTATATTTAAGTTCTTGCCATATGATCGACATACACCAAAGTCCAAGCCATCAAAGTCATTGAACATCACAGCTAATAGTGTTGGTCTCCGACATTTAAAATTTAAGAATAAATATTCAAACCTTTCGCTAGTCATTACTTTGAACACCATTAATTCAGTAACTAAAGTATTTATCGCAACACCTGGTGAATATTTTAGGCTCCCTCCTTCTACGATATTAAAATAACTGAAAAAAAAGTCGGAGCTAAGAACGGGTGTATTATCAAGTGATACAAAAAATTAAATATATCGTTCACAGTGAGCGTACTTAAGTAATTTACGACACAACATGGCCTCCTATGTACGTTATGCCGACAATATCATTTTCATGTGTATGTACATTATCGAGTTCATGAATAACTCCTTCAAATGCGGACATCTCACAAGTTTCAACATTTTCGCCACAGCCGATATCTTCTTCACTTATACTAAAATCTCTTATTTCTACATCAGAATGTTTAGCAGAAAATAACTTAATAATACTAATAGTTTAGAGATTTTTCTCTGATTCGATAATTGCGCCACTGAAATATTATAACAAGCTCCACTCATTTGGCGATACATTCCGACCCTAGCCTCCAAATGATATGTCTGAAATTTACCTAGCAACACGTATTTGAAATTTAAAACAGTTAATAAATACTAAACTATTTCTAGTACAGTACTCACAATGTGAGTCAAAGCTAACTGAGAATCTGATGTAAGTTTACCGTTTCTTTCCCTCGACTTTTCACCTTCTCACGGAACTACAACATCATTCCATTTATCTAGCCATAACAAAAGTTTTATCAAAAATAAGTAATTATCCTGATACACGAATGTCACCGGGAGGCTGTAAATGTCATTAAATCTGTCCACTTCAAATGCATGATTTACATTAATTATTTACCACCATTTAATTATAACTAAAAAACACACAGCACCCTCAACATTGTAGTCACTACCCTCTACCTGACGTTGCTTGAGAGCATTCACACGTTTTTCATCAAAACCTTGGCACATAAGCTCACATTCTGCCGTTCCAAGGAAATAGGGAACAAGACTTTTTTCATCAAAAGCAGGTGCTAATTTAATTACACTGTCTTGTTTACTTTGTTACAGCATTTTAAAATCGGACACAGTGCAGTAACAATGGCATGATGATTAGCGAAATGTGGGGGATAATATCTGTTTACTATCAGTCTGATTTAGCCAGTTACGCTGGCGGAAGAAAATATCCAAACACCAAGAAGGAGTTGTGCTAGATTAAGGAACGTTGGTAGGCTTGTTTATAAATCTGAAAGATGACATTGATTCAAATTTTCCTCAAATCGCGTTAGCGTGGCGCTACGAGTGGCCCCATGACAAACCAACTCAGGTGTGCTTTAAATACGGGCTGTACTGTGCGAGAGCGTTAGTTACCAGTGAGCTTGGATGGAGTGACTGTGAGTGGATCACGAATGCCTTTACGACGACGAAGAGGCCAGTATCAGCAGCTCACTGCAGTTGAAATGAGGCCGTAATGTCTCCACTGTGCATGCGTGCTGTGATAACGAGAAGGTACACTCGCAAGAAGACCGGTTTCCGGACGTTCCCGTGGCACCACCAAGAGGGAGAACGGCTGTATTGGGCGTATGGGTTTTCCGCAGAGGACTGCGTCTGCAGCAACAATTCGAGCGGCAGTTGGCACCACAGTGACTCAGCTAAATGTTCGAAATCGGTTACTTGAAGGATAGCTCCAAGCCAGACGCAAATCACCACTGTCTGCGACTTGAGTGGAGTGAAGCGAGAGCTCATTGGAGGAAATAGTGGGGGTCCGTTGTGTTTTTCGATAAAAGCCGGTTCTCCTTTGGTGCCCGTGATGGCCGTGTGTTGGTTATAAGGAGGCCAAGTTAGCACCCGCATTCTAACTGTCTGCGGCGTGGACACATTGGACTTACACTGGGAGTTCTGGTCTGGGAAGGAATTTCCTATGACAGCAGGAACACTCTCCTGGTTACCCAACGCATCCTGACTGCAGATGCGTGCGTCAGTCTGGTGATTCGACATGTTGTTCTGCCATTCATGAACAGCATTACCGAGGCTATTTTCCAACAGGATAATGCACGCCCCCATGCCACTGTTGTAACCCAGCATTCTCTACAAAGTATCGTCATGTTGCCTTGGCCTGATCGATCCCCTGATCTGTCCCCAATCGAGCACGTATGGGATATAATTGGACGACAACTCTAGCCTCATCCACAACCGGCATTAACCGTCCCTGTATTGGTCGATCAAGTGCAACAGGCAGGGAACTCCATCACGCAAGCTGACATTCGGCACCTATACTACACAATGCATGCACGTTTTCATCCCTCCATTCCACAGTCAGGCGATTGCACCGGTTATTATTGGCCCAGCATGGAATATTTACGATGGCTTTTCTCGAGCGGATATTAACCTGTAGCCTTGTACCCTTAATAAATTAAATATGTTACCTCGACAAATACATTGTAAAAAGGTCCATATTCTATATTTCTTACTTCATGGTGTTCTGATATATTCCCTTTCGCCAGTGTATTTATAATACACTTAAAATTGTATATAGAGAGAAATAGGACAAAAATATTTTGAGTATTGTCGTAGGGATGAACGAAATTGGAAGGTAATTTCCACCACATACGTTCGTAAACATACGTCTACTTATGCGGTTGTTATCTGAAATAAAACTGAAAACCTTGTAGCCCAATTCCGTCAACGCGCTTAAGACCTGTAAAGTAAGTTCACATAACTGATCTCCTGTTAAATCTTTGCAAGGAAATAAACCTACAACATCTTTATTGTTTGACAGTAAAGAGGATACCATAAAAGTCTATGTTGTAAAAGCCTCATTTAGTGAATGTTCATTGGAGGGTTTTACAGCTAAACCTTCAAGCTTCCTAATTCTGTATGTTACTTCAGTCGGAACATAAATTTCAACCAAAAGCAAATTACAATGTATTTTGTGTTCACTCATTGCAGATTCTTCTTTAAATAATTTACGTGAGATACATCTGTTCCACAGATTACACAGCCTATCTTGGAAGTAAATAATTTCAGATATCGAGGATGTGGCATACTTAACAATTTTGCATGCAACAGGAAAGGAGAAATATATTGTTGCAAACCAAATTAAAGTTGTAGAACAATATCTAATAAATTTTGACATGGATAAGTTATTTTGTTCTTTGTAGAAACTTAATTTGTCACAAATGTTCTAGTCACTAGTCTCATCCTTAATATCACCTATCAAGTTGATAATTTGTCCATTTTCCGAATCTTCAGCGGGGCGCCCTGTTGAAAGAAAAAGTTACGTAATTGTTTGAATTGAGACCATTTGCAAACTTTAGAAGATTTAACCACTTTTAAAATATTTATCACTAAATCGTCTTTAACCACAGTGAAAGTCAAATCAGGGTTAGTTATGAAAGATATTTAGATTTTTGTAAACATTTCTCCTTCAAACTAACTGCAAATAAATCTAGTTAGTTATTGCTTACTAGCATTCAAAATTTCCCGTTCAGATACACACATTACTGCAAAATTCCTACTTATTTCTTCGAAGTCATTAATGCTGTCTAGTCCGACTCGTTGGCTGAACGGTCAGCGTACTGGCCTTCGGCTCAGAGGGCCCGGGTTTGATTCCCGGCAGGGTCGGGGATTTTAACCTTAATTGGTTGATTCCAATGGGCCGGGGGCTGGGTGTATGTGTTGTCTTCATCATCATTTCATCCTCATACCGACGCGCAGTTCGCCGAGAGGTGTCAAATAGAAAGACCTGTACCTGGCGAACCGAACCCGTCCTGGTATATCCCGGCACTAAAAGCCATACGACATTTTATTTTTCAATGCTGTCTAGTATTGCATCTTATTTGTTAGAATTCTGAATGCGTTCTTCTGTTTTATTCTGCCTTCTTTTTGGTATATTTTCTTTCTTGAGGCAAAACTTTCGATAAATTTGCCGACAAGTTTTCAAAATTTGTTTGTATAGCACCATTAGTTAATTCTAACCGTTCACGTTTCACAGTTAGCGCAGAACCATCAGACCATTTCATAGAATCTTCCTGGATTATGTACCTTTCACCGAAATGTTTGATGCACACATTTGACTGATTAGTTACTTTGTAACTTATGTGATTGTACATATATCACACCCTCGCACTGTATGTAGAAGTTACAGATATTATTGTCAGTATTCGATTTATTATTATTATTATTATTATTATTATTATCTGTATTTCATTTGTATACTTTGTCATTTATATTTGTAAGCTGGGAGATATCCACATATGTAGGTATGAGTAATTCGTTTTGCACGAGTGGAAAAACATTGCTATATTGGACTCTGGTAATTTGGATGACTCATGTGGCCATCCCAATGTCTGATGAGATGTGTAAGATGTTTATGACTCTTTTACTAAATTTACAAACATATAAAACTGCTTTTATATTGAAAAATCTGAATATCTGCTTTTAAAATGGAAAATATGAAAATTAACCTTTATTAAATAAAATACACAATCGTCGAACCCTGGACTCACACTTACTTCTTACCTGCTTACTTACACATACGTTATTTGAAGGGCGTCAGCTACCACTCAATGCAGCAGTAATAGAATGAGAATCTTGACTATCTCTAGGGTGTGGGGTAATAAGCTTACTTTTGATAACATACCATGTAAGTTCTGGGAAAAGGAGATTGGCGTTCGGTTTCCCCATTAATTTTGAGGTTAAGATATTTTACTGTCATTGAAATAAAACTATGAGTTCGTTTGATAGAACAAAATATATTCTTTAAATAAAATATAAAAAATAATGAGTCTCGTTGCGATAAAACAGATGAGAATATGAAATTATGACATTGCAACTGAAAGAAACTAGGCATGAATTTGAATTCTTCTTGACCGGACATTTAACAGTTTATACGAAATATTTCCCTCACTCACTTGACTGTACCTTCAACACTTTGAGTGTAATTACGACGTACCTATTCCTCTGATCTGGTGTTTACTGTAGATGTGTCACGCCTAACTTGGTGATACATCCTTGTGACTGCTTCTTCTCCATATAATCTGACTTCTTTGTAAGTCAATATGGTATTACCTCTTGGCAGGTCCAGGGTTGCCCTCTCTGACTCCATGGTAAGCCCTTGCGTCCGTGTCTTCAACTAGGTGACTGACCAACTTTAGCCTCACTCTCTCAATGACCAATAATTAATGGCTCACTGAGTCTTCTCCATCTCTCGTTCACACTCGTTGACTGACCGACTGAGGCCTCTTCATCTCGTAGACTTCTTCACTGTTCAGCTTCCGTTTAACTAATGATTGACGCTACAATATGCATCCACCTTTTATAGACGTTGGTTGATACAGCTACGCAATCTCCAGAAATAACAATGACATACTCCCACGCCGCCTCAAACTGTTGCATGTACTGGTGAAATCCCCTGGGGCGGCTGAGTCTCTGAGCGCATTGCTAAAAGCTCACGATGACGTAGCCATGACGTGGCGATGACTTGGCAGAAATGTCAGCAGTATAGCAATATAACAACGTCACATCCACATCTGATACATCGAAACTCTCACTGTACAGGTATTTAATGTTAATCTACATATACGTATATATGTATACACTCAATTACAAATACGCAAGCGACAAGCATTGCATAATGGAATTGGATAATAATTATAACAAAATAATAGTAATCTCACAGATAAAATAATAATACGGACATAATAATAATAATAATAATAATAATAATAATAATAATAATAATAATAATAATACAGATAAAATAATAAAATAATAAAAATACATATATCATCTAGTAACAGGATTTCAACCGTTACAGATGTGTTTGTTGATGTTGTTGTACTAGGAAAGTTCTATGCGTCATGTGATATACCCCAGGGCTTGTTTATGTCTTGGGAGCATGAAGAAGCTGAGGGCAACCCTGAATGGTGGGTCACTCATGATTGGCTGGCAAGGACCAATCCAGACGTATTATGTGAGAGGAAGGGGAATGCTGATGTCTATAAAGGTTGATCGTACGGCGGGAACCAGGGATACACTGTATGAGAGAACTACAACAGACACTCGGTACGGACAAGAAGGAGTACTGACACATTGTACGGGAAGGAAGTGGTGCTGATACACGGTACTGGAGTGACACGGCTGCAATGGACTGGACTTCAAACGTTCGTGGAGCGTAGTCTTGTTATGTTCGTGGAAAGTGGATGATCGACAGATTGTGGAGTGCTTGCGCATTAAGTATTTTAGCACTTGTGGCGGCCTGGCATTATATGTTGGTGAAAGCTATCTCAGACTTTCCATAATTTATGTTCAGGATCGAAAAGCGTGCGTTACTTAAATGTATATATCTTTACAAGTGTTAAAGTCTGTGAACACAGTATTACGAGGTACAGTATCTGTGTGATGTTAGAAGTGTTGATTATGAGAATTGGCAAGTAGTATTGATACGGAGACAGTGAAGGGTATTTATCTACATGTATGCACATTGTTCATCGGACCATCTACAAATGGTAGTTGAGTTCTTGCATTCGTTTTCCCACTGTTTTCATTGTTGTTGTTGTAAATATGGAGTCTTCCAGCAATATTTTATGTATGTATTATATGTATAATTTTGTGTGTTGATGAGGTGCTCATGCACGTATTTTTTTAAGAATATAGTTAGCAATTTTAGAATCAGCGGAGTCATTGATGAACCTAGGTACAGTTCCTACCTATTTAGTAGTTTTCAGGAGTTAGGTAAGGCCTGCAGCAGATGTACCAATACGCAGCATTATGTACATGCCCTGGGATATAAAGTTTATCATGCACTGTCAAAATTCGAGGGATCCATTCTGATGAACTCTGGCGCCCATTCTACGGACATTTTGGTTAATTATTTTTATTAATCTAATTTATACCGAGCTCGATAGCTGCAGTCGCTTAAGTGCGGCCAGTATCCAGTATTCGGGAGATAGTAGGTTCGAACCCCACTGTCGGCAGCCCTGAAGATGGTTTTCCGTGGTTTCCCATTTTCACACCAGGCAAATGCTGGGGCTGTACCTTAATTAAGGCCACGGACGCTTCCTTCCCACTCCCAGACCTTCCTTGTCCCATCGTCGTCATAAGACCTATCTGTGTAGGTGCGACGTAAAGCAACTAGCAAAAAAAAAAAAAATCTAATTTATTTTCAAGTATTTTATTAAGTTTTTGAATATTTTCATTTATGATATATTTCATGATATTTTATTATTGTCTATGGGTAATCACCAAAAATAGTTACACTTACTCCTGTGGATAGCTCGAAGCCATATTTGAGGTTTAGTGGGATCTTTAGGAAACGAAAATATACTGCCGGGATTTAGGATCATAATTACGTTTACGCATAAATAGACAGCATATTCGATCAGTGTCGTGTAATTCACGCTCGGTTTAAACGATATATCACATCAATAGATCTAGAAATGATGAACCACGTCAAGAGAAGGATGAAATGATCGAAGGAACAACACGCATACAGCCAAGATTGCTGACGGGAAATGAAAGGGCATGAAGCAAGGCGCTCGCCTGCACCATCCACTCTGGTGACGGGGATTTGAGGTGGTTAGGGGAGTAGAACCATAGAGTTAGTAAATGATACACTAGAGGTAGCATTGGCGCTGCAGTCGCGTGCGAAATTGAACGAGAGCACTGTTTGGCAAAAGCTGGATTGTTTGGCACTGTCACTACTGGAGCTTCCCGATAAATTGAAGTATATACTTCTCTGAAGGAAAATGCCAGTCTCCTGTGCAGCTTATTGCTACATAGAGAGCTTCACAAAGGGCCATGGGCCGGGCTGAGTGGCTCAGACGGTTGAGGCGCTGGCCTTCTGACCCCAACTTGGCAGGTTCGATCCTGGCTCAGTCCGGTGGTATTTGAAGGTGCTCAAATACGTCAGCCTCGTGTCGGTAGATTTGCTGGCACGTAAAATAACTCCTGCGGGACTAAATTCCGGCACCTCGGCGTCTCCGAAAACCGTAAAAGAGTAGTTAGTGGGACGTAAAACAAATAACATTATTATTAAAGGGCCATGGCATATCATTTCACATGTATTTTTCTTGAAATACATTTCCGTACATATAAAATAGTACTTTGCGTATCCGGCTACATGGCTAAATTGTCAGCGTGCTGGCCTTTGGTCACAGGGGTCCCGGGTTCGATTCCCGGCAGGGTCTGGAATTTTAACCATAATTGGTTAATTCCGCTGGAACGGGGGCTGGGTGTATGTGACGTCTTCATCGTCATTTAATCCTCATCACGACGCGTAGGTGGCCTATGGGAGTCAGTTCAAAAGACCTGAACCTGGCGAGCCGAACTTGTCCTTAGACACTCCCAGCACTAAAAGCCATACGCCATTCCATTTCAATACTTTGCGTGACACTTACTGTCATTTGAATTGGCGTACTTGGGCTGACTTCGCGACTGATTCCCCTGACCGCGTGAATGAGATTCTTTGGATCTTACCTTTAAGACTGAAATTAATGTTTTACGAAGTATAAGGGATAGCATTTTCCTTTCACTGAATGGAGATGCCTCTACAAGCGAATATCCAGAAAAATCAAGTGCATGATACGGTGCTGCGAGTGGCTGCAGACATAGGTCACGTAGCTGTCAGCTTGCATTCAGGAGATAGTATGTTTGAACCCCACTGTCGGCAGCCCTGAAGATGGTTTCCAACTTTATACCAGGCAAATGCTGGAACTGTACCTTAATTAAGGCCACAGTCGTTTCCTTCCCACTCCTAGCCCTTTCCTGCCCCATAGTCATCGTAAGACCATTTGTATCGTTGCGACGTAAAGCGAATTGGTACAAAAAAGAAAATAAGAAAAGATGTGCAAGATAGCCTGGAATTGTGGTCCGTTTTTTACTTTTTGTGTGTATTTAAAGTAGGCCTATTACAAGCTATTGAATATATTTTCTGTATATAGAGTTGGTTGCTTTCCCTTCGTACAATACGTGTAGCAGTCCCCATTCATACGTTACCACTTTTTACAATTTAGAGACTAGATGTGCAACACCATGTGAACTTCTGAGTCGTTTACTTTCACCAATATTATTATTCCTTTGAATATCATATGAATGAATGAAAATCATAACGGTACAAGTGACATTAAAAAAAAAAAGAGTTAAGTGCAGGATGTAACTCCGGCAGGATGTATCCTTTCACCAGCAAAGAGATACAGGTGATAGCGGTAATATTCTGCGCTCTAGTGATGAGTGGTATAACTACAAATAGCATGCTTTATATGAGTGTTAAGATGTTTAAATGCCTTTTTCTCTGAATGACCAAAATGCTACTTATACCGTTATGGTTTTCATCCATTCATATAGGACTATATACAAGCATAATGATATATTGACCGAGAGTCTTGTCCGTGCGGTTAGGGCCACTCAGCTGTAAGGTTGCCTTCGGGAAACAGTGGGTTGAAACCCCACTGTCGGCACCCCCGAAGATGGTTTTCTGTGGTTCCCCATTTTCACACCAAGAAAATGTTGGGGCTGTACCTCAATTAAGCCCACAGGCACTTTCATCCCACTCCTAGTCCTTTCCTATCCCATCATTGCCGTAAGGCCTATCTGCGTCTGTGGGATATAAATCAAACTGTAAGAAGTATTGTAAGTATTTTTTTCAATTCTCTTCAATCAAATAATTTACCACTCTCCCTTTACATTACAGAATTCATTTAAAAATTTCAAATCTTAAAGCAAATCATACATTTCAGGGAAAGATAAGTAAACACTCCATAAAAGGCTGAAACCACAACCGCATGTTATATTTACACTTGTAATCGCGTTTGAAAAACATCAACAATAACAATAATGATAATAATAATAATAATAAAGATAATGGCTTTACGTCCTACTACGTACTTGCACGGTTTTTGGAGACGCTGAGGTGTCGCAATTTTTTCCCACGGGATTCCTTTCATGTGCCGCTCAATCAATATAGTACATAACGCTGACTTATTTGAGCACCTTCAAGTATGACCGGACTGAGCCAGGCTCGAACCTGCCAACTTGGGCTCAGAAAGCTACGGTCTAAACCGGCGATGATAATATTTCTTCTACTTTACCCCAAAATCTCGCCATCGTTTTTAGGCCAAAAAATTCGCTCATCCGCTTCGTACGAGAGAGGACATTTTCGTTTGTTGGGCAGAATCATAGTCCACCAATATTCTGGTCATTTACACAAAAATTGCGAAATATACGAGCCCTTCTTCCAAACGTGTGTTTTTAGAAGACTTAATATGAACAGTAAATTGATTTCGTGTTAATTAACTGCACCTGGATACCGTCCTCTTAAATTACGCATTTAGTAGTGCACTCATGCTGTTTGGGCTTTCTTTTTTACTGTAGAGAAGCATCGCAAGTATACTGTAGTATCTGAGAATATTTACATGTAAGAATTTTAAACTTTATGTCTATACACACAGTTTTAAAAGGCCCCGATTTGCATTGATGAGTGAAGCGGAGTGAGCTTTTTGCCAAACAACTGCGATTTCAACATGCTCCGCTCGCTAGAGTGATTCTCTCGTAGACGGTGGCGCCAATGCTACCTCTAGTGAATCATTTACTAACTCTATGAGCAGCACGGCCTATATATCTGGTTTGGCCTTGGCTCAGTGCAGGAAGAAAAATGTCACCGTTGCATTGTAAGATGGTTTCATAAAGCTTTAAGTAGAGAGAACGCGTGCAGCATTTTCTACATCCTTCAGTGCATTTTAAATGCTGCTACTATTACTTGCTACTATTCCGTCCCCACCTCTCCCACTGGCGCAACAGCCCCGAAGGGCCAAGACCTACCAAGCGAACGCTGCTCATTCCGAAAGCCTACAGAACACGAGGTAGGTTGTGGTCAGCACGAACTAGCTAAATAATAATAATAATAATAATAATAATAATAATAATAATAATAATAATAATAATAATAATAATAAAGACGTGTAACCTCCGGAGAGGACAAATGCAGGTCGTTTGATCTGGCGCCCGTAGACGACCTGCGCGTCGTGATAAGGATGAAATGATGATGAAGACGACACGTACAGTACGCCCAGTCCCCGTGCCATGGGAGTTAACCAATCATGGTTGAAACTCACGACCCTGCTGGGTATCGAACCCAGTACCCCCGTGACCAAAGGCCAGCATGCTAACCATTTAGTCATGGAGCCGGAAAAAAGTAATAATAATAATAATGAATAATTCATTTTTATACATGTATTCTTCCACACACAGAGTTCCCACTGCAAGCGTCTGGGAATTACTAATCTTCTCCACAATCCCCTATCTCTAATTGGTCCTGTGACCTCAGTTACCTGTAGTTCCGTGCCTCTTTTCTTCAAATAATTAAACATTGAGCCTAACCATCGGTCCTTGGTCTCCCGGTACTTCTCTTCATCTCCCTGGCAGAGTCCATTATCGTTTTCCCTACTGTAATGGCTGTTACGTCTAACTCATGAAGAAATTTCCTGAGATCACCCTGCTTTCACTCCCGTATGGAAACGTTGGTCTGAGAAGAGACCGCTTAAAAGTTTTGTTCTGGAACTGATTTATTTCTTACAGAATATCGTTGATCACAACTGCGAGCTAACAACATTAGCATTGCTATACCATGTTTCAATTTTACTTCCTACACAACCAACCTGGGAAGCAATACAGCATCCTAAATACATAAAATAAGCTACCGGTTCCAAATTTGCATTCCCAACCTGGCATTTATTTCCCTTAGTTTTCTTCCTTACTGGTATCTCTTTACTTCTTGGAATCCTAATTTTCATGACATACTGCATGTATTTTCATGTTCCAACTTATTGGATTGCTGGCTTCCAGCACAGTCTGCAGTTCAGGTAAAGTTGCCGGTATAGGCTAAGCTGCTATTACATTTCAACCCTTTTGAACAATTCGCAGCCATTTCATATCACTTAGTCGATGTTCCATATAAACTATAAACTACTGTACAAAGCTGTATAACCCCTGTGACTACCTTGAATTATGAACTCGTTCTCACAACAATTCTGACTGTGTCCTAATTGTCAATTTAAAAGCCTTCGATTATAATTTGATTATAACCGTTAATTATCGGTAAGAACATTCCTCTAATCCAATAATCGCTCAGTATGGCTAACTTCTTTTCCATTGGTACTGTGCCATATGCCTTCTCTAGATCCAGGACATACGAACATAATTTTTTATTGCTCTATTTGCACATTTCGATTACTCATGCTGAAATTCTTGTCCTGAATTTTCCCTCTATTGTCTGAGACGAAACTGGTCTTCATTCGACCTAATGTCAAATAATCATCGCACTCTTCTTTAACAAATAAGTGTGAAAACTTTACCTGGCATACCGATCATCGACATTTGTTGCATATTTAATGTTCCCTTGCCTACAGGTAGCGTAAATTAATGCTTTCTAGTTTGGAAACATTCTACGCTCATTCTATCAGTATATTGCACCAACAATCCCTAAACCATTTCATGTATAAGTTCATCTTTCCCTACTGATTTATGAAAATGTTATTTATTTACATCCTTTCCACATCGTTGAGCGTAATTTCACTGCCATAATAAGGATTTCCTTTTACACTGAAATATTTTTCAAAATATGCTTTCCAACTGCTTAGTGATTCCCTGGGATGTACAATGAGTCAACTTTATTTACCAAAAACCCTACTCATTTCAGATTCCCCCTCTTTCTTAGATTCCTTATCACAGTCCAGAAAGGTTTCCATGCCGGTTGACAAATCCTTTCCAGCGTATTGCAGAAATATTTCCAAGATTCCTTCCTGGACTCAATAATCGTTTGTTTAACTCTGTTTCTTTCATCTACGTAAACATCCCCATCTCCGTCTATTTCTGTTTAGATTTAATATGACCGGGCGAGTTGGCCGTGCGGTTAGAGGCGCGCGGCTCTGGGCTTGCATACGGAAGATAGTAGGTTCGAATCCCACTGTCGGCAACCCTGGAGATGGTTTTCCGTGGTTTCCCAATTTCATACCAGGCAAATGCTGGGGCTGTACCTTAATTAAGGCCATGACACTGCTAGGCCTTTCCTATCCCACTGTCGCCATAAAACCTATCTGTGTCGGTGTGACGTAAAAGCCACTAGCAAAAAAAGATTTAATATGGATACGCTTCCTTTTTAAGTTTACACGCTGCCCTGACATCATATTTTCACCAAGATGTTAGTTTTTCCAAATTTTACACACAGTTGTTTCGAAGCATTACCTTGCCCATCCTACCGCAGCGTTCCTCTACGCGCCACCATTCTCCTCCTATATTTTGAACCTTGTGACCTGAAACGTTCCTACTAAATTTATTCATGTACATCTGTCCAACTTACTCATCTTGGACTTTTTCAACACTGATTCTTCTGCAGTCAGACTGATTCCAATCAGATTGAATAATCCCTGGAATACCCACAAATCAATTCATTCTGAATTCAATGTCAGTTATATGATATAATTTATTATGGCTCCCCGTGCGTAGCGGTGGATAGCCATATGCTTGAAGAATGAATTCGTAACTGCTATTCCCATAGCAGCACAAAAGTCCAGCAAACACTTCCCGTTCCCATGTACTTCTATTTCGTCTGTATCATGTTTAACTAACGAATGTGAAATAATGCAGTTTTTTATTCTCGTCAGTGTTCAATACCATAGTTGTTCAATCATCTCATTGCAAACTCTTGAATCTAGCACTTTGACGAATATGATTTTTCTTTTGTTAAACTGGCGAATATTTCATAATCGTAAATTTGCGGTGCAATTCTTCCTTTGACATGCGGAAAAGTAACGGACGCGCCATATTCTCGTGCTTGCCGTTGCTGTTTTGTTTCCGAATACGAATGTCTCCCTGAAAATTAACCAAAATTCCACATTCGCTACTTTGTGATATTGAAGGAACGTGTAGATAAATTTCTGGAAGATTATACCTGCCGATGAGCTTTGTCCTCGAAATCTCCTCTACGTTGAATGTTCAATGGATTTTTATTAACATTTCTGGAAACGTTGTTAAATATGTAATACTAAAGAAAACTAACTCATGAATTCCTTTTGTAAAACTTCAAGATTTGGACATTTGAATCTATTCGCATCAGGCAGATGATTGTGGTGATCAATTGGAACAAAGAAATTACTATGCATTGAATATGTTTGTCATACCCAATGCCGTATATTATTCCGCAAAACACTGTGGTACAGCATCTCTAGCCTCATACCACATATAACGTAGGTTCGACCCTAAATGGTCCCAAAAATCTGCAGTACAGTCTCAGATTATCCTACGTGTTACTATACACTATACGTTAAAATACTGTATTTAAAAATGTACCTGAATTAAGAGAGTGAACAACAGTCCATAAGTACTTTCCAAAATTACACAAGAAAATAAAAGCCACCGAAAGCAAATTTATAAAGCTAAACCTACAACTGCCCCATACTAACGTGCAATAACATGCTTGAGAGGAAAAGGGGTGATCAGACTAGGATATATTAGGATTATCTTCATTTTTCTCCACCTCGTGATGATTGATTGTATTAAGAATCGTTACTGTAGCATGAATGGGCAACACTACAGGGTTACCAGGGACTCTTAAGAAACTCAACGAAATTATAGAACCCTGTGTGAGAAAACCATTCTTATATGCTACCAGTTTCACGTTATACCAATACAGAATAGTTTTCAGCAATGCTGGGAGAGGAAGGAACTGAAAGTGATTGAAAGAATGAACGAATGAGTAAATAAATAAATAAATAAATAAATAAATAAATAAATAAATAAATAAATAAATAAATAAATAAGTCAAATTTACGAAGATAGGTGGAAAGACTTGCTATTCCCGTTCTTCCATTCTGCGCTCCTAGGCTCCTATTTACGAAAGGCAACTTGTACAGTGAGAAGAGAAGTGCTTGTTTTGATGTCTTGTGATTAAAATAATGATTTTTCCCCTAGTTAACTGCAGACGTAAAGGGAGTGAGACATAATTTAAAATTCAGGAAGAGAAAAGAGTATATTCGTGAGTTTACCATTTCAGCTTTGTTACTGGTAGCCATTTAAGAATGGGGACGCAGGGTAATATAAATACTCAATTGTTATTCCAATACAGCTACTCGAAAATTACTACAACATGTTTCTGTGTTATTAAAAGATGAAACGTAGAAATCCACGAACACTTGAAGGACTTGAAGAAGCCAGAAACTCAGGGGAGTAGAAAAAACAGTATTAAAACACGCGCTAGATATGAATAAAGTTAGGAAACTATGAAGATGATTGTTTCAAAATTTTCATTGCGCGTACTGATGAGTATTAAGCACATAGACCATACAAGAGAGGGAATTGTCCGTTTCAACGTTTAGTTATATTCAGTTATATATGGTTATATGGTTATTCATTTTGATACCGGCATGAAATCATTCTTCTCATGACCTCGCTCACGGTAGTAAACCCTAAAAATTATTATATTTAACGGCTAATGTATTTCTTTTTTTTTTTCTAGTTGCTTTACGTCGCACCGACACAGATAGGTCTTATGGCGACGATGGGATAGGAAAGGTCTAGGAGTAGGTCGTGGCCTTAATTATTGTACAGCCCCAGCACCTAATGTATTTCATGAACACATAATACAGTATCAAATATAGAAATATTACACTGTCGTAAAATTAATTTCACCGGGCGAGTTGGCCGTGCTCGTAGAGGCGCGCGGCTGTGAGCTTGTATCTAGGAGATAGTAGGTTAGAATCCCACTATCGGCAGCCCTGAAAATGGTTTTCCGTGGTTTCCCATTTTCACACCAGGCAAATGCTGGGGCTGTACCTTAATTAAGGTCACGGCCGCTTCCTTCCAACTCCTAGGCCTTTCCTATCCCATCGTCGCCATAAGACCTATCTGTGTCGGTGCGACGTAAAGCCCCTAGCAAAAAAAAAAAAAAGAAATTAATTTCAGCACCAAGAGGGAGTTGTGCTAGACACTGTATATCGTCGCTTCACCGGTAAAAGGTTGTATTCCACAACACTCTTCCTATCGATTATTCTCCTTAAGTCTGGCCACGCCTCCCAGCCACATATGGTTATGTAGTCCATCAGAACAAATTTTGTTGTGTTCATTTTCCTATGCCCATGTGTAAAGGAAAATTAACTTTACTGTACCGTACTATACGAATGTATGCTTGCATTACGCATTTACGCACTCCTATTGTATAATGAATGTAAGGTTCATTTTCGGTTACTCGTCGGCATAGGAAAACGAACACAACGGACATTGTTCTGGTGGACTGTATATCCATATGTGGCTGGGAGGCGTGACCAGTCTTAAGGGGAATAATGGATAGAAGGAGATTTGTGGAATACAACGTTTTACCGGTGAAGCGACGATATGAAATTCGGGAGGCATGTTTGTACATCTAATAGATACCGCCAATTCAAATGTGTGCGCTAGTACACGAAGAGTGGTGCTAGTAGCGCCATATGACCCTGCAAAACAAAGTTGCTTTAAATATGCGCTGTACACTTCGTGAGCGCTGGTCATCGTCCGGTGTTAGTGTTGTGTGGTAGGTGTGAGTGAAACTTGCCCGGAGACGAAGAAGGCAATAAAAAGAGTCTTGAATGAGGACTTGTAATAGGGCTACTAGGACGTGGATGTTCTTTCCGCGATATTGCACAAAGATTTGGCAGGGAAGTATCCACAGTGCATCGGTGTTGGCGGTAACAGTTACAGGAAGGCACTCTCTCAAGAAGACCGGAGTCTGGCAGCACACGGGCAACTACGGAGAGGGAAGACCGCCATATACACCGCATGGCTGTAGTGGATCATACTGCATCTGCCATTGGTGCTTCAGTTGGCATCAGAGTGACACAGCGAACTGTAAAATGCATTACTTGAGGGACAGCTCCAAGCCAGACGTCCTGTAGCGTTATTTCCTATAACTCCGAATCACTGTGACTTCAGTAGTTTCAAGCAATAGTTCATTGGAGGGCGGTCCGACTCGTTGGCTGAATTGTCAGCGTACTGGCCTTCGGTTCAGAGGGTCCTGGGTTCGATTCCCGGCCGGGTCACGGATTTTAACCTGCATTGTTTATTTCCAATGGCCCGGAGGCTGGGTGTTTGTGCTGTCCCCAACATCCCTGCAACTCACACACCACACATAACACTATCCCCCACCACAATAACACGCAGTTCTCTACGCATGGCAGATGCCGCCCACCCTCATCGGAGGGTCTGCCTTATAAGGGCTGCACACGGCTAGAAATAGCCACTCGAAATTATTAATTGGAGGGCGGAATGGAGAGCTGCTGTGTTCTAAGATGACTGCCGTTTCTGTCTTGGTATTAGTGATGGCCGTAATTTGATGAGAAGGACCTGGACACTGCACCTTCTCCACAAGTTATGGTCTGGAGAGCGGTTTCCATTGACGGGGGGAGTACTCTCGTCGTTATTCCAAGTATTTCGACAGCGGATTTGTACGTTAGACTGATGATCGACCCGGTAGTGCTGCAATTCATTAGCAATATTTAAGGGGGTGTTTTCCAACAGGATACTACTTGTCCTCATACAACAGCTGTAATGCTCTACAGAGTGTCGACCAGTTCCCATGACTTGCGAGATCACCAGACTTATTGCCAATTGAACACGTATGGGATATTATGGGACGAACATTCCAGCGTCATCCAATACCAACATTAACCGTTGGTAATTTGATTGATCAAGTGCAGAAAACTGGGAACACCATCCCACAAAGTGACATACGGCACGTGTACGACACAATGCATGGACGTTTGCATGCTTGCATTCAATATAGTGGCGACTACAGCGTCTATTAATGTATCACCATGTCACATGACTTCTCACGCATACTTAAACATGTGACCTGTTAACTTTAATCAAATAAATATGTGACCTAGAAAATTGCTAAGCGAGCTCGATAGCTGCAGTCGCTTAAGTGCGACCAGTATCCAGTATTTGGGAGATAGTGGGTTCGAACCCCACTGTCGGCAGCCCTGAAAATGGTTTTCCGTGGTTTCCCATTTTCACACCAGGCAAATGCTGGGGCTGTACTATAATTAAGGCCATGGCCGCTTCCTTCCCAGTACTAGCCCCTTCATGTCCAATCGTCGCCATAAGACCTAATTGTGTCGGTGCAACGTAAAGCCAATAGCATTGCATGGAGAAAATTGCTTAGCTTAAATTGCATTCCCATAAAGTAGTGTCTTCTTAGTAATGGGATGGCATCTTCCGCCAGTGTATAATACATATCTGAATCATTACTAACTAACCAGATTAATTCTCTATCTATTTAATTAGAATGACTGCATGACATAGTTGATTAGCAGCATGCCTACTATGTTCACGACTGCATAATCGTGTACAAGTTCAGTAATGCAACGAGAGAAACCCTCGTCAATATATTTTCTGTTACTTGAAAAAACCCTGCCCACACATCAAAATACAAACCGAAGGTGCGTTAAACATCCTATTTTGATGGTGATAATAATAATAATAATAATAATAATAATAATAATAATAATAATAATAATAATAATAATAATAATAATAATAATAATAATAATAATATCAAATATTATTACATTATTATGTTATTATAGAGCCTCCGTGGCTGAGATGGGAGCGCGTCGATATCTCACAGCTGGATACCGTGGTTCAAATCTCGGACACTCCATGTGAGATTTGTGCTGGACAAAGCGGAGGTGGGGCAGGTTTTTCTCCGGGTACTCCGGTTTTCCCTGTCATCTTTCATTCCAGCAACACTCTCCATTATCATTTCATAGTATTTATCAGTCATTAATAAATCACTTTGGTAGTGGGGACCCCATCGTACTAGTAGCCCATATATGGTTCATTCATTACATCCCTGACCCGGTCAATGACTGGAAAGCAGGTTGTAGGTCCTTCTTCATTATTATATTATATTATATTATATTATATTATATTATATTATATTATATTATATTATATTATATTATATTATATTATATTATATTATATTATATTATATTATATTATATTATATTATTATTATTATTATTAATATTATTATTATTATTATTATTATTATTATTATTATTTTACAAGTTGCTTTACGTCGCAACGACACACGAAAGGGCTAGGAGTTGGAAGGAAGTGGCTGTGGCCTTAATTAAGGAACAGCCCCGCCTTTAGCTTGGTGTGAAAATTGGAAACGACAGAAAAATAGTTTCAGGGCTACCGACAGTGAGGTTCGAACCCAATATCTCCCGAATACTGGATATTGGCCACACTTAAGTGACTGCAGCTATCGAGCTCGGTATTATTATTATTATTATTATTATTATTATTATTATTATTATTATTATTATTATTATTATTATTATTATTATTATTATTATTCCCGTCGTTCATAGCTTACTGAATGCCCTTTTAATAATTAGCACGAAGAAGTTTTCATACATTGCCAATTAAGGTATTTGCATTCTCTTCTACAACTTGTGTCGTGATGCGGGAACAGACATGTCTGAACTGGGCTTTACGTTTTTCGAATAATACTATTTTAAACTTGATGTATTAACGTGGCCTAAGGCCAAATTGTTACTGGTATTTATACACTGGCTAAATTTATTTCGTTGGAAGTAAACAACCAACTTCCCTTGTTCCACAAATAAGGGGAATCCAAATGTTTCTACTGTATTTGCCTTGTTCTAAGTAAACGAATGAAGCCAAGAATAACTCATAGATTCGGAAGTGTCCATTCCAGTATTAGCCGTATGTTGTAGGAGACTATGGAAAAGGCTTTATTGACCGTGTTTTTAAATTCATCATACTACAGATTACTAGGGCAGTTAACAATGTTGTTCGGTAGCAGAATGTACCTGAACATAAGGGTTTCTCACTCGATGTGAAATTCACCGACTCTTTATTATTATCCAAATGGCAACTATCTTCGAGAACAATGTTCCTCTACCGGTAAAGCGTGTCCACTGGTAGAACACGAAATGTCTTCGAGTGGGACACACGTGTTTCGAAAACTAAATCCCGGATAGTGTATTTTTGTAATACGCTTGTCATTGAGAAGGAACTTGGGGTAGCTTACAACGCTTGAATCTCAGGATAACAGATACAATTTTGAAAACCAAGAAGATGACATTTCTTACTATCGAACGTGATGTATATGCGTGTATAAATTGGGATCCCTGAAGTAGTGAAGTTTATTACGAGCTAAAGTGCAGCGAGAACTGCCAGTATTATGGTGAAGACTGCAATATCAAGGCATGCAGGGACAGTTACATGTATGTATAATTCTCAGTTTGTTTTTAGTGGGTTGAGTCCAAATTCTTAAGATTTCTATTTATACTTCTGAGTTTTAAAAGGTAACCTGAATACAGAGAGTCAACAATGTTTGTTGAACTTCATTCATAAAGAAAAAAGAAAAGCACCATTCCAACATTTCCTTCTCCCGAGTGTATCAGTCTTGGAGATTTAAAACGATGATTACCTGGACTTCAGTGACAATGGAGATGTGATTGCTGATTATTGTTTTGAGAGGAAGTACTAGTGGGCAACCATCCTCTAATAGCAATTATCAGAGAGAACATGTCGAAAGGATCAAACACCTTGTAAAATTAAAGTATTGGCCAGAGAAAGGCAAGGGCCACGAAGGGCGTGAAAATGAAAGACTCCCCAGTCCTCCATACGAAATAACGTCGGGGTGAGAAAAGAACAAGTTCTGTCCAAGGGAGATCAGATAGGATAGATGAAAGCAAGGAGCCTGGTACACGTAAGTGGAAGCAATGCCAGGAGTCAGCCTAACGGCTCTGAGGTCGCCAACCAGCGCTCAAAATTTAAGAGCTCCGGGGTCCCGTTTAGTCGCCTCTTAAGACATGCTGGGGATACCGTGGTTGTTATTATACAGTTCCCGTCCGGAGGGGGTAACAATGGAGATATCGGAAATATTGCTGGGTGGGAAAGAGGTTAGATCAGGGAAGTAAATAAGAAAAAAAGGTAACATTGTTAACAGATACCAATGCGGTTATTTGATTTACGGGATTATTTTACCCCCAGGTACTGAGAAATTACTTAAACCTCAATACATAAATAGTATACTTTAGGATGGTTCTGCTACCACCACCACCGTCCAGACCTACGACGAGGCCTGATAAGGTGAGTTACGCCACGGCGCGATGTAGGCTCACAGCGCGGTGCGGGCTGCTAGACACTGGATACATGTCTAGGCTTAACCAAACGGACCACGGATTCGACCCTAGGCTTAAGGGCGTTAACATTACGGACCCAACTTTGATGCCAAAAAAGTACATGCTGTACCCAACTGCTAACGTGATTATAGTCAAGAGTGTAAGCTTAACCTAACAGATACGGATTCGACTCCAAGCTTTACCTCACAGCTACTGAATTCGACCCTAGGCTTAAGGGCGTTAGCTTTACAGTCCCAAGTTTCATTCCCAAGAATGCCAGCTTAACGTGACTGCTAACGTGATTATGGAAAAGAATGCTAGCTTAACCTAACAGCGTCCAAGTTCGATACCCGGGCGAACTGCAGGCCTAAGGTTACGATGACCACACATTCGCATAACTTAACTTCCCAGGATTTTGAGCTGAACTTCGAACAAGATGGCGGCTGTAAGACTTAATACGTATGCTTTACACATAGGGGGCGTAACATTGGAAAGCGACTTAAGGTAGCTTGGAGCTGAATTTGGAACAAGATGGCGGCTATAGGGCTTAATAGGTATGCCTTATTCATAGAGGCTTAACAATGAAAAACCACTTAAGGGAGCTTGGAGCTGAATTTGTAACAATATGGCGGATATAAGACAATACATATCGTCGCTGCCGGGACGAAACCTCCTATGAGAAATATTTTAGCTTAGAACTTTGGCCAGTAAGGTTCTGTCGTCCAAGGTGCAATATTGTGTGCATATTGTCTAGGCATACACGCTCTTCATAATGTATGTGTTGCGGGTCAGTATATCCCCAAAAATATTATCACATAGGAGGTTTTGTCCCGGCAACGACGATATGTTTATACATCGGGGCGTAACATTGGGAAGGGACTTATGGGAGCTTGGAGCTGAACTTTGACCAAGATGGCTGCTACAAAGCTTAATACGTATGCTTTATTCATAGAGGCGTATTGTCGGAAGGTAACTTCGGGGCTCAGAGCTGAACTAGGAACAAGATGGCGGCTGCTCAATTGACTAGAGGTATGGTAAAAATTTAATACATGTACATTATTCATATTTTTAGTGTCAGCAACTTGGAATTTGACCTAAAACAGAGATCGAGTTTGGGGCTCCCTTGAATTAAAAAAGAACTACTGCGGGACTAAATTCCGGCTCTTCGGCGACTCTAAAACGTACTTAGTAGGACGTAAAGACAATATTACTAATAGTTGTCCCAAACAGAGCGACCGGGACTCCCTTGAAGAAGAGAAGAACGACTTTGGGACTAAATTCCGCACTTCGGTGTATCTAAAAATCAGTTAGTGGGAGATAAAGTCAATGACATTATTAATATTTGACCCAAAACAGAGATCGAATCCGGGGGCGCCCTTAAACAAAAGTAACATTAGTCAAAATATCTAAGCTATAGAGAGATCGAATCTAGGACTCACTATTGAATAAACAGAAAAACTGATATTGAAATTCGAACTCTCTTAGACTGAAGCTCAACATAACCAGGAAATCGAACAGTAGATATTTTCTTGAACCGAAGGCTAGTGAAACCTAACAGCTCAATCCGCTACAGAAAAAAGGAGCGCTGTAAAAAGTATCATGAAGCGAACAATGTCACGTCTCAGCAGAATTGTTTCATCAAGCAGCAAGGGTTACTAACCTATAAAACATTTGCGAATGTAGCGTTTTGTGCAAGGCTTCATACTTATTATTATCCGGTCTGCATGTGAAAAGTTATGCATACGTTTGAACTTTGGCTGATTGTCCTTCCCTACAGTAGCTTGGACATAACTTTACAAACTAGGCTTAACCGCACGTTGACCATGCGCTGACCTAATGGTTACCGATTCCTAGAGGAGCTTAGCGGCTATTCGTTATACTACTAGGGCTAGGGAGATGATGTAAGACCCTATGCATATGCTTTTTTCATAGGGGCGTAACGTTATAAGGCAGCCTCAGGGGGGTTTGGAGCTGACTTGGAATCTTGAAGAAGATAGGGGCTATACATAAGATGGCGACTTCACACATTGTACTAATAGGACTATTGAGATGGAGTAAGGCTTAATATGTACTTTATTAATAGAACGTAACTTTGGAAGGCAGCCTCGGGGGGGGGGGGGCTTGGAGCTGAACTTGGAATCTTGAAAAGGATAGCTTCTATACACAAAATGACGACTACTCGCATTGTGTTGATAGGACTAGCGAAAAGTCGTAAGCCTGTGTTTTATTCATAGGTGAGTAACGGAGGAAGGCACCCTCACGGGGGCTTGGAGCTGAGCTTGGAACAAGATAGCAGCTACACATAGGATTTGGGAGATGTTGTGAGGCTGAATATATGTGCTTTATTCATAAAGGACGTAACGTTGGAAGCTGAACTCGGAACAAGATTATAGCTATACATCGGACTAGGGAGATGCCGTAAGCTTAATACGCGTGCTTTATTCATAGTGGCCTTCACGCTGGAAGCTGGACAGGGACGAAGGTCTTACCTACATGTGGAACAAGGGAGATGGTGTAAGACGTAAATCATATGCTTTGTTCATATGGGAATAACGCTGAAAGGCGTCCTTAGGTCCTGGAGCCGAGCGACCGCATAAATGGCAAAAGGGCAAAATGGGTTAAATGACGAAAGAGGGAAACGGCTAAATGGCCAAAGGACAAAAGTGAAAAGGGCTAAATGGCCAAAGGACTAAAGGGCAAAGGTGCAGAAGGGCAAAAGTGATAAAGAATAAAATATCCGATCCATTAGTGGTGCACGATTTGTATTTTTTAGAAATAAATTAGTCTCTGCTGGATAGTTTTAGTGTTTGTAATACTGATATTTTATTTTAACATTTCGTGCTATAGATTTGAATTCTAGAGACTTTCAATAGCCTACTGTAATGTTGACACCAATTAGAGATTAAAACTTTGTGTTCAGAACCGGAAATAATTCCTGCTACACACACGAGAAAGAATGGAACCCATGGCTCATCCCTTTGGACTGCTGAGTATGTTACGAAAAATTAAAATAAAAAATTCAGTGTTCGAAATACTAAAACAATCAAGCAGATACCGATCTCTTTTTGAAAAACGCAACGCGGTGCACCGCTAATGGGTAGGGAATTATATTCTTTACCCCATTTGTCCTTCTGCCCTTCTTCAGTTCTGCCCTTTTGACCTATAGACCTTTTTCCATTTAGAATTTCTGCTTTGTTGTCCTTTAGCCGTATAGCCGTTTTATTCTTTCGACATTCAGCCTGTTTTTGCCCTTTTGCCATTTATATGATCACACATTTCCAAGACCTAAGATCGCCTTTCAGCGTTATGTCCCTATGAATAAAGCATACGTATTAAGTCTTACACCATCTTCTTAGTCCCATATGTAGCCAATATCTTTTTACGATTTCAGCTTCCAGCGTTACAGCCCCTATTAATATAGCACATACATTAAAACTTACGTAATCTCCCTAGTAGGATGTGTAGCCGCCATCTTGTTCCGAGTTAAACTACCAACATTATGCCCCTTTGAATGAAGCACACGTATTAAAGCCTTACTCCATCTCACTAATCCTATCAGTATGAGTATGATCTGTGTAGCCGCTATCTTGTTCAGGATTCCAAGTTCAGCTCCAAGCCCCCTGAGACAGCCTTACAACGTTACACCCCTATGAATAAAGCATATACATTGGGTCTTACACCATCTCCCTAGTCCTTTTAGTACAACGTGTAGCCGCTAAGCTCGTGTAGGGATGGGCAACCGTTGGGTTAACGCATAGTTGGCATGTGGTTAAGCCTAGTTATGTCCGAAAAGGTGTAGGAAAGTCAATCAGCCAAAGTTCAATCGTATGCATAATTTTTCACATGCAGACTGGATAATAACATGTATGAATCCCTGCACAAAAAATGCTTTCGCAAAATTTTGCTAGGTTAGTAACCCGTGCTCCTTTCAGAAACAATTCTGCTGAGACGTGACATTGTTCGCTTCATAATACTTTTTCAGCATTCCTTTTTTCTGTAGCTGATTGAGCTATTATGTTGCACGAGACATCGGTTCGAGAAAAAATCTAGTGTTCGATTTCCTGGCTACGCTGAGCTTCAGCCTAAGAGAGTTCCAAGTTCGTTATCCGTTCTTCTTTTGTTGAAAGGAGTCCTAGACTTGATCTCTGTATAGGTTAGATATTTTGACTAATGTTACTTTTGTTCAAGGGCGCCCCCAGACTCAATCTCTGTTTTGGGTTAAATATTAATAATGTTATTGACTTTATGTCCTATTACCTGCTTTTTACATACACCAAAGTGCTGAAATTTAGTCCTGCAGTCGTTCTTGTCTTGTTCAGGGGAGTCTCAAACTCGATATTCGTTTCGTTCCACTAATTATTAATCATGATATTGGCCTTACGTCCTACTAAATATGTTTAAGAGTCGCCAAAGTGCCTGAATTTAGTCCCGCAGTAGTTCATTATAGTTCAGGGGAGTCGCAAACCTGATGTCCGTTTTAGGTCAAAGCCCAAGTTGCTGACTCAAGAATAAGAATAATGTACATGTATTAAGAATTAAACCATCTCCCTAGTTCCACGTGCAGCCACCATCTTTTTCCTATTTGAGCTCTGAGCCCCCGAAGTCGCCTACCGCAAATACGTCCCTATGAACAAAGCATACGTATTAAGCATTATAGCCGTCATCTTGTTCGAAGTTCAGCTCCAAGCTCCCTTAAGTCGCTTTCCAATGTTACGTCCCTATGAATAAAGCATGTGTATTAAGTCTTATAATAACCGCCATCTTCTTCCAAGTTCAGTTCCAAGTCGCAGGAGTTTAAGTTAGGTTTACGGGTGGTCAACGAATCGTTAGACCTGCAGTTAGCTCGGGCATCGAACTTGAAGTCTGTTAGGTTAAGCTAGCACTTTTGTACATAATAACGTTAGCAGTTTGGTTAAGCTGGCATTCATGGATATCAAACTTGGGACTATAAAGCTAACGCCCTTAAGCCTAGAGTCGAATCCAGGAGCTTTGAGGTAAGCTTGGAGTCAAACCCGTACCTGTCAGGTTAAGCCTACACTCTTGACTTTAAGCACGTTAGCAGTTGGGTCCAGCTTGCACTTTTTGGCATCGAAGTTGGGTCTGTAAGGTTAACGCCCTTTAGCCTAGAGTGAACCCGGGGTCTGTAAGGTTAAGCCTAAGACATGTAGCCAGTGTAACATCATGTAAGTTTAAGGGCGTGCTCTTAGCTAACAGCCCGCAAAGCGCTGTGATCCCGCATAGCGATGTGACGTCACTCACCGGTTCAGGCTAAGGTTCTATGAGATGGGTATGCT
Source organism: Anabrus simplex (assembly GCF_040414725.1). Taxonomy (NCBI): domain Eukaryota; kingdom Metazoa; phylum Arthropoda; class Insecta; order Orthoptera; family Tettigoniidae; genus Anabrus; species Anabrus simplex. The sequence goes on along the minus strand of NC_090266.1, from coordinate 398,197,378 downwards.
TAGCCGCCATTTTGGTTCATACATGAGCAATGGGTCATGTGATCAAACTCTAGTTTTTCCTACGAGCGCTCGCTTCGTCACATTGAACGTATTACTTCAATCACCGCGTGCAGGGACAGAATAGTGATTTATTTATGTGGATATTTATTATTTAATGGTGGGTTGTTCAGCACTTAATTGCAGTACGGTAACGTCTCTACTGCGGGATACAGGTTGTTCAGATTCCCTACTGGTCTGTATTATGACTCTACTGCCTCTGTTACGACTTCTACTTCAACTGCTAACTTAAAACTGCATCCAGCTCCCACCGAGTTCACTACACCCCTTAATTCAGTCACATTCAATTCTGCCCCCAAAGTCCGGCAACAGGAGCTCAACATCCAAACACCACTGTTACAATATTTGTCAAAACTACCTTCATATGAAAAGAAATAATATGTTTAACATTGGTGGTAGTACAACAAATGCATATTTAAAACCAAAATCACTGGTAGGCCTATATGCAGTTAGGTTTTAAACTATGAGCATTCCGACTCAAGCTCTGAAACATTCGTATTATTTTTAAAAATTGGGTGGTCTAAGGAAAACGAATTGTGAAGTTATGAAATTAATTTCTAGCTGTGAGGTCTTATAAGCATTATGTTGTGCAAGATGGTGCAAATCTTGTAATGTAAACAATTTTGAATTTTAAATTAATGTACCAGTACATGTTTTCCAACGTGCTGTAATTTACGAGAAAAAATGTTAGACACTTCTTCAAAATTCGATCCTATGCTGTTGTAGACTTCAACAAGAATGCACGGAAACGAGGTAAAATATATGGGACTGCTTCGGAAAAGAAGAGAAAATATAAACAAGGAAAGGAATGTTATTGTTTAGTATACAGGTATACTGTAATAAAAGGAGACAGCAAATTTTTAAAATATCACTTAAATATCATATTTTTTAAATGTGGTGCCTGAGTAAGTTAACCAATTTTGCAACCCTTTAAAGTTTAATAAGGTGAGTCGTGTTGAGAAATCATACTACTACTCCTCAAGCCCGAGGAATCTCTGTAAAGAAAAGTACTGTTAACTTTGCGAAAGTCAAAAATTTTCAATATTCTTCACAGCTCGCGTGTCTCTCCCCTTTCAAGTCACTGGTAACTGATTATCAGTGCAACACTTCAGGTTGGGAGAGAAGATTCAGCTATAGAAGTAATTACTCTATTCCTGTTTTCTTCCTGAATGTAATTTATAATAACATTCGTTACACGAATGCTCGGTTGAAAAAACTAAAATCCTCTGTTCATTAGAACTGCACAAGTTGATGAGATTAATTACACAATAATGTAGGAAATATACAAATATTTATGTTGAGTAACCGTTTGACTAATACTGAGAATGAGTATTTTTACAGTAGGCCTTTGCTACTTTAGCTTGGAATGTCCTTTAAAAAAATAGTGGTAAATAAAAAAACGACTAAATTTTAGAAGAAAGAAGTAAACTTGAAGAATCCCGGTTACTTGGGTGTGTTCGTCTTCGCGCATCACATTTCAGTGTTATTTTTGTTCGAAGAATATTTTTCTTATTATTTCGACAACATTGAAAATAGCGCTGAATCAATTTCACGCAAGTATGAAATTCCGACTGAGATCATATGGTATCAAAATCTTCTATCAAAATTTGTATATCTTCGACACTGACCGATTACCACATCAAATTCTACGATTTAAGGATGACAGTAGCCTATATCAATACCACGGTGTCCCTCATTCCATTTGATGGTACCGCCGTGCATAGCTTAATAAAACTATTCTATTTATTGATACCGTTCATAAATTTATATAATGCATATCATAATATATTAATAATAAAAAACCGACTTATTAGTAAGCTATTTTTCCTAATATTTCTCCAGTGATAGTACCTGCCTACTTTGTTTGTTAAAAAACAAATTATCAACGACCTTTCTTTTACAATCACCGCCTCGAATACAAGTTACACAATAATGTGCGAAATATACTAATAATTATGTTGAGTAACCGTTTGAGTAATACTGAGAATGAGTATTTTTACAGTAGGTCTACGTTAGTTTAGCATTATTTTCTATCTTGGAGAACAGTAAAAAAGAGGGATATGGAAGGTTGGGGCGGTCAACTGCCTTACCAACGTAGTGCTGGAATGAACCCTAATGACGGGCGAGCATACCTAGGCTTTAGGGAGCCCTAGTTCAGGCCTCGTCCAGGGGCCCGGTGGTTCTGCTGGCAGCAGAACCATCCAAATGTATACTACTTGCACATCTTTTGCTTCAGTTCTGACAAATGGATAAATGATACCATCGAGTCTTCTGATACAATTGAACAACCTTGTACTTGAACAAGTTCTGACTTCTGAGCTTCTGGTTTTTAAGTGGAAAAGTGATCGTCTTTAGACGGAGAAGAAATGCTAGTTAACGTTGCATCTACATATAAATATTTGTTAATTAATTATTTCGCACGCCATAACGTAGTTCTATGTGAAGAACCACATTCCATTAGTGCACAACCTTGTTTAGTTGCTAACTCAACGAAGATTTCGGTTAGTCCGTTTGTAACAAACTGAAAAGCATTCATGTTTCTAAATATATTATATTATATTATATTATATTATATTATATTATATTATATTATATTATATTATATTATATTATATTATATTATATTATATTATATTATATTATATTAAAACAGTTTACCAAAACACCTTTGCAAGTCCATCCGTCCGTTCCACAGAACATATTTGCTTCATTTCCGTTTGTTCTCTCCGGAATTACCTGCCGATGAATCATGAGACATTGATAGGTCTCCAAGTTCAGCCAACTTCGCGTAATCACAAAATAAAATCATTAAATGATCACTTCAATAATTGCTGGCGAAAGCTTACCCTGATCCGCAATACATTCTGTATTGATCATGTTGCTGACGACTAACACTTTCATTAATATTATGGCGAAAGTGGCTTTCATCCTTAGTTATATCGTTGAATGCAGCCATGTATGATTACTAACTGGCAAGCAGGAGAGTATACACTTCCTTTGATGATTCACTAATACTATTCTCCGCTACATAATCTTTGTTTCTCTGACTTACCACAGCTTTTAAATATACTCAAAGGTCGGCAAAACGTATCTTAAACCTACATGCTGCCAAGAGGAAACACTCTACGTACGTGCAGACGGCATAGTATAAAGTCGACTAGCCATTTGTATGATCATTAATAAGGCGCAGTGGCAAACACTTGAAAAAGTGAGTAGTCTACTTCCCCGAACCAGTATTCAGCCACGCCGAAATGTATTTTGCACTGTCTCGGGCAAGATCGATTGAGAAAGTTAAGATCGAGATACGGCTGAATGGCAGACGCAAAGATAATACTGTATGGAAAGAAATGTTATAAACTAAATTACAAATGAAGCAGTTATTATGTATCGGTACTGAATGTTCGTAAAATTACTGAAAAGAACAGGAAAAACAATATGACTGCAACAGGCATACCAAGACGAGTTATTACCTGTTGATAAGGAATGCTGTGCAAGAGCACGGGACCACTAGTACTATATCATAGAAGCAAAATACCCATGCCTTGCTTCGACATTAAAATGAATGTTATTATCAAATTTTGACATTTGGTGAGTCCACTGTCAGCTGATCCTGAAAAATACGTCCTTAGTTCGTACGTAAAACGGTTTTTAGGGGAATGATTATTTATTTTATAATCTACTACTCACTTGAACCTCGTACGCAAGAATTTGAATGTTTTAAACAATAGCTGATTTAACATCTAGGACGTAAAATCGACCAACCTGTGAAATTTTGATTTTGTACGTCGTACAGTAATGTAGGAATGAATACTTTTTTAAAGGGTGAATGTTTTGAAATATTTTTTAACATCTAGGGTATAGGAGACCACCCTTCATAAAATGAAGTTATGTTCGTATCTGAAGCGGTTTCGGAAGAGTGGATATTGTGTTTGAGAGAGCCAACTACCTTCTAAACCCCTTAGGGGAGAAATGTTTTGAAGTATACGATATTTAACACCTAGGACGTATAAGAAGACCCTTCTCGTAAAATGAAAAATTACAACTTTGTACGCTAAACGATTTTGGAGGAATGAAAAAGTTAGTTTGCGGAGCTAACCTTATTCGACACTTTAGCGGTGGAAAGTTTAAAAATATTTCCTATTTCACACCTAGGATTTAATATATATACCGCTATTGGGAATTTTGTCTTCGTACGTTAAAGCGTTTCGGATGAAGGAATTAATACGTAGTATATTTTGTTTCCTACTATAACTCCCATTTAACTCTCTGATGGATTAAATTTGTTTCAAACCTTCTGTTACTTAACACCTAGAATATCATTTGACATTTTAACTTCATAATTCAAACAGTTTCATATAAACGTATATTTTGTTCATCATTCTTCATCCCCCAGTCAAACCCCCTTAGCTGTGTATTGATTTAAGTCCATTTCTTATTTGTATTCGCATAAACAGAATTCCATTAATTTTACACCCCCCATAAGTTCATCCCCCCGCAAAAATGCGTGTTTCTTTATTTTTAAGGTGGTCATATACACTAGAAATAATTTTTAAAGAGTAATCTCTAGCAATGTTAAATTCTTCTGTTGTTTTATCATGATCAAACTAAGAGATTATGAAGTTCATTTTACACTATTTTTATGTGTAACTGTTCGCTCTCCTCATCAAGACACTTGGGGAGATGAATGTTATTACCTTTGAACACATGAATATCAAATAAACTATATGTGGCTTGCTCGCAAATTGCCACGCAAATAGAAACAATTAACATTAAATGGTTTCCCATTTCTCTATGTGATGTTTGGGCGCCAGGGTTACAGTTTTAAACAATACTGTAGACCAAAATTTATATTTACTAGCATAGAGACTTATACTTAAATCACAGGGGTAGGATTTTAAATAATTAACCATTAAGTATCGCTTAAGAAAGAAAATTTACGCAATATAAAATACAAATGAATTTATTATACAAAAAAATGAGATGAATCGGAAAAGTTCCTTAAAGCGTGGAGGAATTTAGAATTTACTTTACTGAATTTACTAATTGCTTGCTTTATCTAATTGAAGCTCACCAATTGCAGCTTCCGTTGAAGTCATCTGGTTTCCGTGGTTACTCGTTCTCTCCTTCTCGATGTAGAATTTGCTCCATGGGCATCCTTCCTTCCTTCTCTGATGTAGTATGGGCTATCTGGACTAACACTCCCTAATTGCCTAGTCTTTAAATTAGACATTGGCCCTATACTTGTAAAAACTGATCAGCGTTGATCGTATGAGGAGAAAATTCAGAGATATGAATTTTTCCATGTTAGTAGAAATCTCAATCCAACTGAGCTATGCTATTTATACGGTACAGACTTGTACCAAATTCCATGGACTTGAACTAAACATAGTTCTTCGTCCAGAAGATTTACTGAATATAACACAAGCCGTAAGTTTGTTTCGCCTCACGCAGATCCGATAACATAACCGCAGCTCAGTACTGTATCGAAGCGATAACACATTGTACAAACATAACTATGTCGCGGAGCGACCACACACTGTTTCAAAAATCAATAACGTCGTTCACAGTAGATGTTCTAATAGTAGATAGGTTCACAGCAGAAGTTGTAGTTAGTTAGGTGCCGTTCTCGTGGTGAGAATCTCTATATATCCGGGCTCACCCCCACTCTTGGTAACAATTCAATCTCAAAACTCATATACAACGAAGTATCTGATTCGATAGATCGAATTATCAACTCCCCTTCTCTTCTTTCTTGACAAGTCAAGTAGGCGTGGCGATGATGTAGCTGACCAGCTTGCAAGCCTCGCGCGGGGGTCGCTGTTTACTAGCCTTGGCTCATGAGTTAAACCCATGAGTCATGTAATTTTCCACGCTCAAGAATAACCTTTTCCGTATACACAAATATGAGATGAAATGACAACAACTATATGTCAACATATTAACCAAATCCAATACATAATAAATTCCTCTCTTTCATAATATAATAATAAATAAATGATGTTATAATATATACAATATGAATGCAAAAACCTTATTTACAAATGCTTGACGTAGAATAAATATGTTATTACGAATAATTGCCGATGGCGGAAAAACTTCATATCAAATGATATCGCGTAAAATGATATTAAATTAGTAGGGCTGGAGAAGCCTGGACGGTTACATATATTAATTTTTTATAAAAAATTAGTTATTGCTATTTACACTGGGGTACTTAAAGTCGTCTAGCTCTCACATTTTTAAAACAAAATCCATGAACTTTGAACAAAGACAATCTAAATTACATGAGGAATGTTCCCTACCACTTTTGTTTGAATCAGTCGAAAGTAAGGGTTTTAAAGTTTTATTAAAATTTAAGTTTCTTCAAAATTCCTTTAACAAAATTGTTTAAAAAGTTGTTAAAATTACATTGTTATTGATATAATTTTCTCAGTGCAAGGGAACATGGATACGTGTATTAGATTTAGTTTAAAACAAAAATCATGCAGATACCATTTCTGTGACAAAAGTTAAAGCACTTCGAATGAGTTCCAATGTCAGAAAATGAATTAATGAGTAAATCGCATTTAAAGTTTACTTAGTATGTTTTCACCCACATGCTGACTTTTTCACATCAGAAACCACATGAGACATACAAACGTCCTTCTTTGGAAGCTGTATGGTCTTCCCTTATCTTTCTCCGGACTCTGAGGTATGTCCTTCTTGTCTTCCCTTCTGGAGTAGACTTTCTGGCACATGTTGAAATACGAAGATGGTTTGAACGTTTCACTGAGTTTACCATGTACTTTCCAGGAATTATGTTCATTCTTTTCATAACCTGAAGATCTATTCGTCTTCCACAATTAAAGTGACATACAGCATCAATTACAGCTAGTTTAAATGTGATGAGACCAACATAGGGGGTTTTCGGACACCGCAGCTAAATGGTGCCATTGAACTACTCATTATTATTTTGTATCTTGCCATGTAGACACTTAGCAAGCATATCAGGAGAAGACAACTGTTGCATTCTGGTGGGATGCACATGCGCTAATATGAAACAAGTGATGAACGATATGCTACTTGACGGAAACCAGTGGGAATTTAAAGAGAAATTCAATTTAGGCTCGAAAGGAATTTTACAAATCTCCTGATACGCAAGATATGAGAGCTGTCAGTCAGAACGGTCACGCCCTCTCACAGTAAATAATTTATTTTGACATGAAATATTAATGGAATATTTATGAGCCAGACATTTTCAAAATTAGAAGAAATATCCTACAAAATTGAATAAAACTTTTAAAATGTGAAATTTCAGAAAAATTGTGTATATGACCACCTTAAAGAAGATTCCGAATAACAATTTTCACGTCCGTAACATCCTTAGTTTTTGTGATATGTCTCCTCATACAAAAATTTAAACTCATTTTTCAATTCATTTACCCACCCTTAATTGGATTTTCCGGAAACACAAGAATGCGCGTTCCTTTATTTTTAAGGTGAGATAAATTCACCCCCTTTTGTCAGTCCTGTTTACCCTTCCTTAAGTAGGTTTTCCAAACACAAAATATACATTTTGCTTTATTTTTAAAGGACATTCCTAATAAAACTTTTCATGGCTAACATCTTCACTTTATGAGTTAAAAGTATCCTCAAAAACGTATTCAATTCCTTTCTCAACTTTTTTCATCCCCTTAAGTGGATTTTTTCGAAAACAAAAAGTAGTGTTCCCTTACTTTTAAGGGATTTTCCAAATACCAGTTTTCACGTATGTAGCATCTTCAGTATTTGATGTATAAATACCCTCTTAAAATGCATTCAAATAAGATCACTTCTCTTTGTTCTGGAAAAAGAATACGTGTTTATTAATAAATTTTCATGTCTGTAAAATCTTCAGTTTTATAGATATAAGCATCCAAATAGAAAGAGTTCAACCCCTCTTTCAGTCCTTTTTAAACCCCCCTGCAGTGTTTATTTCCGAAAACAAACAAATAGATGTTGATTTTATTTTTAAAAGAGATTAAAAATGCCAATTTTCACGTCTGTATCACGTTACATTTTTTATGTATACTCTATATGTGCTCATTTTTAACACTTCCCCTTAAGTGCATTTTCAGAAGACAAGTTATGCGTGTTCTTTTAAATTTTTAGGAGATTCCAAATACCAATTTGTACGTCTGTAATATGTAACGTTTTAAAGATTTACTCATTTTAAAAATCCACCGCCGTTGTCAATCCTGTTCACCACCCCTTTAGTATATTTTCCAGAAAAAAAACAGTATCTTTACTTTGAAAGGAGATTCCATATACCAGTTTTCATGTCTGTAACATCTTGTCCTTTAAACAACACCCCTCCCTCCCGAAGCACGGAAGTGTTTTTTTATGAAAAAAAATACGTGTTGATTTTATCTTTAAAAGAGGTTATAAATACCAATTTTCACGCCTGAAACGTGCTACGTTTTTTATATACCTTCTGTATTGTACCAGGAATGCCTACGGTCTGGAACATTGTGTTTTAATTCGCAAATAATTTGCGAAGTGAAGGCGCAAACACTTGAATACAGCGTGCGAGGTAAATGTACGGGAAGGAGCTGCAAGCTATGCATGTGGAGAGAGAGAGCGCTACGTCACAGGCAGGAAGCATGCAGGATGACGGAATCTTCACGTGCAGCCAGCTCACCAGTCTAGATTGTACTCGAAGGATACTTATATTTTCTAAACCCTTTCATATACAAAATAATAAAGTACGCTACATCACTGTGAATTCGGGTATTTTTTTCTGTTTTCTTTACGTCGCACCGACACAAATCGGTCTTAAAGCGTCGATGAATTCGGGTATTAAAGAGCGGGGACTGGAGAGGTACAATTAGTTGCAATCTACAACTCAACCATGACGGGTCATTGTACGGTCGCCGCGTGCAGGTGTCGAACCTGAGAACTTTGTCGCGTTACGCAAAACTAGTCATCGTACTTATAAAATTTCTGCAGTGCTGCGGACTTAGAAAAATCCGGCGTGTACCAAGACAAACTCTAATATTTCCCGATAATATCTCAGAACTTGTAAAAATTTCAGCGTGTGCTAGAATGAGTGTTTAACATTTGACAGAGATAGATCGGAACTTAGGATTTTTCGAGAACTCGGAACTTAGTATTTTTCATAACCGAGAGTGGACATTTTTTTCAAACATTACTTGTTTTTGAACAGTACTATCAAATAACATATTGAAACTTAAGAACATTTTGTGACAATTCTGTGAAACGCAAATGAAGGGAAATAACACATAATATCCCTTTATTATTTATGTTATGAATAATTGAGAACATTTGAATACGTCTGACGTGTGTAGTAAATGGACTAAACTAACACTAGATAACCCGACAAGCGTTAAATTTCTGGTTTTATTTTACAGCAAGTACGATGCATTTTGACTGGCAGTAACATTATTCTCATGTGTAAATTGTATGAATTATTTGAGCAGTGTTTCGAAATATTACTACTTGAATTGTGCTTCGAAATTGCAATTACCTAAAATTGTGCTTTTAAAGGTAGAATCTTTCGAAGAGTGTTTTGTGTTTCGAAACCATAATTGTTTCAAACTGTGCTTTACTATCACTCAAAGCCATCATTATCTAAAAGTGAGATTATTATTTTGAATTTTACATGACAGGCTGTGATTCAAAGTGCGATTCTAAGTACTGTTTACTAGAGATTTCCTGATATTCACTTGATCAGATCGTGCTATTTCAACACTCACAATTTACCGTAAATTGAAATTTCTCGTGTCTTAAAAAATAATACTTGACACCAAAAATCTTGACCGAGTGTTTAATGCTCATATCAACCTAACAACTGACTCGACGTGGGAGATGGTACGTGGTACAGCGTGTGATTGAACGTGATGCAGCGTGGGAGATGGAATGTGGTACAGCGTGAAGATAGTACGCGGTACAACGTGGTGCTCACGGCATCGAAGGAATTCTAGACGCTGTTCGTAGAGCCGCATTCACCAGTTCCAGCGTCATGAACATTCCGGCTCCATGGCTAAATGGTTAGCGTGCTGGCCTTTGGTCACAGGGGTCCCGGGTTCGATTCCCGGCAGGGTCGGGAATTTTAATCATCATTGGTTAATTTCACTGGCACTGGGGCTGGGTGTATGTGTCGTCTTCACCATCATTTCATCCTCATCACGACGCGCAGGTCACCTACGGGTGTCAAATCGAAAGACCTGCACCTGGCGAGCCGAAAATGTCCTCGGACACTCCCGGCACTAAAAGCCATACGCCATTTCATTTCAGGTGATATGAGTGGATTTAATATCCAACTTTCTGAACTGTTAAAGACAGTGATTACTTTGAAATTATTCACGTACGCTAAATAACACTTGTCAATCGTGAACTTCATGAAAAAACATTATTCTTTTCGAGTGCTAAATTAATTTCAAGTGCTAAGTTACACAGATATTAGGAAATTTAAAGTAATATTTTAGAAAAACAGTAGGCTTTTCAAATAGCAATGTGAAGTGATTAATCTAGAAAGACTGTAGGCACTGTACGTGAATATTCTAGAAAGACTGTAGGCATTATTAGTGAATATCCTAGAAATACTGTAGGCACTGTACGTGGATATTCTAGAAAGACTGTAGGCATTATTAGTGAATATTCTAGAAATATTGTAGGCATTACAAGTGATTAATCTAGAAAGACTGTAGGCATTACAAGTGATTATTCTAGAAAACTCTAAAGAATTACGAAGCGATATGTACTTTACAAAGTTAATGAAAGAAATTAGTTCATTTTAAACTTTTTTTTTGCTAGGGGCTTTACGTCGCACCGACACAGATAGGTCTTATGGCGACGAATTTTCAACTTTCATTCACCGCAAGAATTTATCAGGATTCACAATATTTTTTTAAACATTCAAGAATAAATCTAACAGAGGAGATCTCCAATTACTTCCTAATTTCCAATGCGAAATAATAATGAATTTATATATGCGTCAAACCAGTGGAATAAATTTAAGTTTTGCAAAATAACATCTAATATTTCGCTCTGCGAACTCCTTTCTCTGTACCGGCTCCTAAGAACTGAACACTCGCTAAGACCATTCTCATGCTCCTTATTCCTACAAATTTTCCTGGTACAGTATATATGCTCATTTAATAAATTTACCCACTTTAACACTTCCCCTTAAGTGTATTTTGAGAAAAGAAATTATGCGTGTTCATTTGCTTTACAGGAGATTCTAAATACCAGTTTTCAAGTCTTAACATGTTACGTTTATGAGATATTCCCATTTTAAAATTCACCCTCATTCTAACTACTGTTCACCACCCCCTAAGTTGATTTCCCAAAAACAAAAATTTACTTAATTCTTTATTTTTAAAAGATATTCCAAATACCCATTCTCATGACTGTAACATCTTCAGTTTTTGAGATATAGGTATCCACATAAAAGGTATTCAACCAAATTTTCACATTTTTTCACCCCCTTAACATGATTTTCGGGAAGCAATATTCTACGTGTTTCTTTATTTTTAAAGCAGATTCCAAATACAAATGTCATGTCTTTAGACTATTCAATTTTTAGGATATAGATACATTTATTTTAAATATTCACCCCCCTTTTCCCCCCTTAGCGACGGAATATCCATAAATCTCCCCTCAGTGAGCACCTACAATGTAATATAAATGTATTTCCAAAATTTCATTTCTTTATGTCCAGCAGCTTTGCTCGGCGATAATGAGTCAGTCAGTCAGTCAGTCAGTCAGTCAGTCAGTCAGTCAGTCAGTCAGTCAGTCAGTCAGTCAGTCAGTCAGTCAGTCAGTCAGTCAGTCAGGACAAGTTATTTTATATACATATAGATTATAATTACACACTACACAGGTGTCTCTGGGATTTCGAAGAACTTCGATAAACCAACTCAATGAATGTGAAAAGAAATCCAAGTTGTTTTCTGTAGAAGTAAACAGACGAGCTGATAATGCGCGTAGTGGTATATCGGTTGCTTTTGGGAGGTACACAGACTATGATTTTGGCGAAATGGTGGTGGATATTCTTTGTGTCTGCACATTGCAAAATCGACAAACAAGTTCTGAAACTTTTAAAGCATTTAATGAATTCTTTGAATATAAAGAATTGGACAGAAGACCTGAAGGCATAGAGTTTTTTCTGAAGCAATAAAGGTAGTTAACTACGTTAAAAATAGTAGTTTAAATACTGGACTACTGGCAGTGTTCTGTAATGAAATGGGAGCTGAACATAAGAATCTGCTTAATGATTCAAAAGTTAGGTAGCTTTCTAAGGGAAAAATTTTGAAACGGCTACTTGAAATGAGGAAGTAAGTTGAATTCATTTTGAACGGTAAGCATTTTGAATTGGCCAGCTACGTCCGGGATATGGAGTGGATAATTAAACCAACTATTCTCTTTTGTTTTTCAAGATGTTTTACCTCGCACCGACACAGATAGGTTTTATGGCGACGATGGGAGAGTAAATGGCTAAGAGTGGGAACGAAGTGGCCGTGTCCTTCATTAAGGTATATCCCCAGTATTTGACTGGTGTGGAAATGGGAAACGATGGAAAATCGTATTGAGGGTTGCCGACAATGGGGTTCGAACCCACTAACACCTAAATACTGGATACTGGACGCACTTAAGCGACTTCAGCCATCGATCTCGGTTCTATTTATCTCAGAGAGTTACTTGTAAAAGTAAATTAATTTAATTTAGATCGTCAAGGAGGAAACAATAAGAATATTTAATGCATGGTGTAAAGTAGAAGGATTCAAGAAGAATTATAAAATGTGACAAAACAAAATTAATTTGGGAAACTTGGTTGTGTTTGTAATCTTCACTGATGTTCTTGAGGAAGAGAGTGACGATTTCGACATGAAATTTGTATCTAAAGGTATGAAAGCTCATGTTACATATCTTTAAACTACTTCAGTGTAAATTTTCAAAGATGACGAGAACCCTTGAAACACAACTATTGATTTGTGAATGCATTTCATGGACAGAGATTTGAATGTACATTATGAAGAACTGAAAATCCTCATCAGGGTGCCCTGTGGAAAAGAACTTGAAAATGTTTTCAAAATAGTTTTGGACAAAAGACAGATCAGAATACCCGAAAATACATTAAGAAAGCTATTTTTTTTGCAATTTTCTTACCACGCACCTTTGTGAGACTACCATCCCAGCGATGACACTCACAAGAACCAAATAAAGAAACAGGCTTTAACCAGAAAACCGCTTAGATTTGCCTGCGATCATGCTTCAAACCAGGTTCGATAAAATTTTATAAAGTAAAGGAGAGCTTATTGCTCACTAATATTTTCAGTCTTATGTGAAATTATTAATATAAATCATATTTCTTCAAGATTTCAATTAAAATATTCAAATGTTTGATCATAAGTGTACTATCAATACAATATCTTGTCCTGATTACGGACCAAGTTTCTAGTGACCAAATGTGTAGTTGTGTGACAATTTTATTTATATCAGAGTGAAAATAAATAAAATATGATAAGCTCAATAACCTGGGTTAATGTACCACAAATATTGGTGAATGTTATGTGGTTTCAGTTATTTGCAAACATTATTATGTTTCTTACAAATTAATTTACTATAACTTAATCTATTATTGTTCAATTATTAATTTGACAATAAAATTCTCAATTCGGCCATGGCCACATTGTTAGGAGACAGATGTTTGGAACAACATTTTAGATGGACAACTGGTCACTGTTCTAGAACATATCTATTTAAAAAAATTGAAATTATTCGATTCAGAATTATTACATTAACATTTGTCCAGCTTTCTGTTTGCTTTTACAGTATTAATGACGATGCTGAAGTGCCAGCAGGAAAATGTACGGGAGAATGAAAACTAAGGTGTGTTACTGGCATACATACTTCGTAGTTCATATTTCTTTGCGTCACTCTATTTCATCTGCACAACGTTTACCCTCGGGGAAATATACAAACTGACTTGGTAATGATTAATACATTTCTTTTCACTGCTCGTTAATCACCTCCAATTGCAAACCAGTGGTGAATTTCATATAACCTTAAAGGTGGGCGGAATTGATTATTAGGCAACTCCAAGGATCATTTTTGCAGGGGCATTAACATCAAGGCCTATTTTTTAAATAAATAATCGGGTTATAGTTAAATAAAGATGATAATATAGTTGACGTTCTCTACACATAATATATCCTTAGACGAAGTATTGTATTCACTACCTCTTACATAACATTAATTCGAAAGCCGCAACGACATTTTCTGGAAATAGGTCTTAAAAACGAAGTCTACCTACCTTATATCAAGAGTAATTCGGTGTCTTCGCAAAGATATGAGTGATAAAACAGCGAATGTCGGTGAGAATTCGAGTGGCTTCTGCTTTAAATCTTGATATGTTTGTTCCAAGCGGATAAAGGTACAGAGATAAAGTTACTGTCACCATTCCTCTTAAAACAGCCATTGTTCTCTTACTCTCTGGCATCTTAAAGAGCGCAGATATTCCAAGCTCACGATTCTGCGACTTTTACAGCTTGCCATTCACAATGCATGTGACAAATGCGCAGTGCGACTGAAAAGAAGTAGCAAGGTTAACCCAGATTTCGTAAATGTTTGAAAGTCAAGTATATTAGCAATGTATAACATGGATATGTTTGAATTCAGAGGTATTGGTTCTATTAATATTTTTATAGTAAAACCATACCGAGACGTTGATATTCAAGTAACATACAGGGCTGAGTTAAACTTTCCAGGAGAACGTATGATATTTGAATAAGTTTGATATACTACATCCATTACATCCTTCTCATGAGAGCAGAGAAGGCACTTAGAACGAAAGTTTTACAGACACGAATCAATACGCATCATTACTGTCCCTGAAGCTGACCGTATAGTGTCAACTGCACTATGAAAAAATTCTCTAGTGCCCAGAAGTTTAGCTTAGTTAGGATAAAATATTTATTATTTTTGTGTCAGTAGGAGTTGCGCTGAATATACAAAAAGTGAATTAAAACATTATTGATTTTATATAATGGTGCGATACATGAAATTAATGATGGAATTTCAATTACGAAGACACCGATAAAGAATAAAAAATTTTAGGGTCACATTCTCAATATAAGGGAGAGGTTTATATCGAGTAACATCCACAGATGACTCACATGACGTGACATGCTCTCTATCAGGTGGTTAAAGAGCTCTGGATAGTTGACTGTATTCATCGTGATGAGAATCCCGGAATTATTAAATTGTTCTTGGTGGCGTCTAGCAGGCTACAACGTGTCTCTGTAATGAGTCCCAAGCATGTTCTGTAGCGTCCATGCCCAGAGACCAGCTATGCAATGGACATCTTTAGCTTCTTAGAATTCATCAAGCAGGTTGGTTCAATGTGCATATGCATTACCGTCCACGAAAATAAAGCCTAGTTCGACAGCGCCTCTGAACAGTCGCTTATGTTGTTGGAGTACCTCGTCTCTTTACCGCTGAAGGGAGAACAGTACCTCCAGCTGAGGTATGAAGCTCGGTACGCCCACTGAATATGATGTTCGATCACACCAGTATTCCATCGCCACCACATAAGCGATTATTTTTCACGACGTCATGAAACTGAATCGTGTTCCACATTATCAGACGAATGTGTAACGAATCATGATTTTAAAATTGAATCCGGACTCAAATATGAAGAGCTCAGTCTTACATTCGTTCGGATTTAATTTTTGATGACGCTGACTCCACTGTAAGCCACCTCTTCTTTGTACTTTGTCAAGCTGGATACACACCATTGGACATCTGGCGTTCTGACTAGCCATTCGGAGTGTTGATATATAAAAAATTCTATTTGTTCGGGGCGTCGACCTAGGAAGATCTTTTTCCCCTCCTTGCACCATATGTGAGGAACCTGCGTGTGTTATGTAAATCCCGGCCGGGAATCGAACCCGAGGCGGACGCGTTGCCCCCTACACCGTGGGGCCGGGCAGTGCTGATACATAGTGTGTCAAGTAACCACCCAAAAATTGATTTCTTCTCGCAGTTAAGGTGATACTTAGTAGTGTCACGAAGTTCGTGGTGGTCCACTACAGCGGAGAGTTCGCACCACAGGATGTTGCTGTAACAGTTATTCGCTAGTCCCAGCAAGAGGCAGCTTGGTGTATACAGTATTGTACTGTACAAGGGCAGTTGAATGTCAATGAGAGAACTTGAGATTTTCGTACTTTAAGCAATGGTCAAATTTCAAGTCCTAACAAAAATTAGGCAAACATGCTGGCTAATCGTCTGAAGTGATCAAGTCTAAATCGCCCGGATCACCACGACGGGAAAAAGACGCGAAAGTACATTAATAATATTGTTATAGGCATTACGTCCCACTACCTATTTTTACGGTTTTCAGAGACTCCGAGGTGCCGGCATGTAGTCCCGCAGGAATTCTTTTACGTGGCAGTAAATCCACCGACACGAGGCTGACGTACTTGAGCACCTTCAAATACCATCGGACTGAGCCACTATCGAACCTGTCAAGTTGGGGTCAGAGGGCCAGCGCCTCAACCGTCTGAGCCACTCAGCTCGGCAAAGTGGCTCAAGACCAGGGCGAGAAGACAGGTCAAAGCCTGTGTGATCCTTGAGCTATTAGCGACAGTCCTAGAATAAATATGGACTGTGGTAAGACCTACACAGATGTACACCATGTTGCCTAAACTGTAAGCGGCAGTCAAAGAAGTTACTGACGTTACTACAGGAGTGTACGCCATGTTGCCTGCACCGTAGGCGCCAGTCCACGAACTTGTCGTCTGTAGTACACTAGTACGGTACATTGTGGAGTTGTTATTCGACGTCGGTTAATTGTTAACGTGTTGGCCTTTTATCTAATGTTTCCCGGATTCGATTCCTCGCTGGGTCGGGTATGTTAACCTTCATTGGCTAATTCCGTTGTTTCGGGGGCTGGGTGTGTGTACCGTATTCAGCCATGTCATAAAATACAAGACACCTACGACGTCCTGTAAACATGAAAAAGTAATGAGAAGAAAAGTGTACCACATACCACAAGTGGGTGGTTAGTGTTTTATCTGGTGGAGCTACCTGCCCCTGATTAAGTTTCATGAATAATCATAATCATTATCCCTTAGCAGGTCACTGGCTTCTTAACATGAGCGTACTCTCGGACAGGTGTTCACCATATGGCGTTGTAGGCAACGGTACTCACTCGTATTATTAAAATCTTAGGAAGCAAACGTCAGATAAATCAGATTATCAACTTACAATTTATATAATCATTTTCCCATATGTATGTATTATTATGATTATTATTATTAGTAGTAGTAGTAATATTGCCGAAAGAACATCTTTCTTCTCGAGAAATAGTCATTTCAACATGAGACAAATGAACTACATAATATTATGATTTGTATATGCTCAGGAAACGAGAATTAAATTTTGGATAAAATGCAGATATCCACGGATAATATAATACAGCTTCTTCTCTCTTGCGGTCCAAGAAAACGGGTACATGTATTCGTGGAGAATTGAGATTAGAAGTTTCATCTTCTGATACTACGTCTGGAAGCAATACAGGGGTGAAATTCCTTGTCAGTGCTCCGTGATGTTTATGATGAAGATAATAATAATAATAATAATAATAATAATAATAATAATAATAATAATAATAATAATAATATTGCAAATGCTTTCATATCCCAATGAGCACTTTTAAGGTTAAAGGTTGTCGGAGACGCGGAGTTGCCGGAAGATTATTTCGCAGAAATTAAATCTAATTACTCCAGGTTGACATATTTGAACATCTTTAAACAACAGGACTGAGGTGAGTCGAACCCACCGGCTTTTGCTAAGAAGCCGAGCGCTCTACCTTCTGAGCAATTCATTTCTGCAAAATTTGTATTATTAAATTACTACTAATAAAACTGAGTACTCAAATTTAATACATGAATTGGAAGCTAGATCTCTCCTGTATTTACTTAGCATTGCCTTCGAATAATATAGGGTTAACTCGTAATATGTTCAATAAAACGTGGAATTTTAGGAATGTCATAGTCAATTGTTGCCATTCAGGCAAGCCATTCAAAGTTATCAATCAAATGAATACAAGTGATTACTTTATAACAACAGTACGCTAAGAAATGGGTTGCTTCTGCTATCTGGTTTGGAGCTGAAATGCTGTTACGTTATAATGTCAGTGAGAAAGCCTTAGGCGTAATGACTTTGTACATCAATTACGAGGGAGGAGAGGGTGCTTTAAAGCCGTGGCGCCCTCTTACCCTCCCTGCTTCTAACTCAGCGTCACAAGCATCCTGTTATTATAAAGGCGCTAAGTGTTCTCGTGGTGTGACAAACTGTATCACCCTATCACCTCCTCATCAGACGAGTGATGTCATCTGACAGCTATATTTCAGCCTAGCGGAGTGTGTTAATCGTTACAAACACATTATTTATACCGTATATCAGGCCATTCTTGCTCAACGTGATATACATTGTTCTCATCAACTATTCGTTAAAACTTAATGTTCCGCATTCTTTCTGACTGTATTATAAAAAATAATGAGTTTATACCTGAGTGTTGTTCAATTGTCTTTAATATAAATATTCTAAGTAAATAAAGCAAGAAAGTGCCTATGAAAAATCATTTGTACGCAAATTTGTACGTAATTGAAAGGTAAACATTTCCTAATATGTATAACCCAATATTACCTACCAGTAGTACTTCCAGCTCCTCCCTTTCTGAACTAATATTCTTTTACCTTTGAAGATATTTGGAGTAATCACTGTCTGCTACACCACGACTGCATGATCTGATGACACCACAAAAAGAGCTGCTTATCTTGGTTGTCTTCCCCAAATATCTTTTTTCTTCATTACCGTATATAAAACACTGGAGTTACAGAACTCATTGACCTTCTAATTAATGTGAACGTTTCTTCAGACTTTCCATCACTTTCAACATTGCAACAACTACCGATCTCTGACTGCTTCTATTCCTCATTAACTGCAAGCTCGTGAAGATACGGTCGTCATTTTACGGGATCGATCGACATTCATAATACTATTTCCCTCTACTCACATATTTCTCTTCATTATTCTTTCATGTATTTGTATATTCTGACAGTCTACACAATTGAGAATGACGTAATTGTTACTTTGAAGATAGTGCATTTCTTTCCTTATTAACTTGTGTGACCCTATTCGTAGCGTGAAGCAACTCAACCGATGTTGTTATGAGTGGAACATTACTTTCAAAACTCATACCACTGTGTTGAAGATATATTGAAACACGTATTCAGATTATGTGAAAGACTACTCGAAAATGAACACAGTCTTATCACGCTTTAATACCTAATACAGTAAACTTGAATAGGTAAATGTGATTGTGACATATATGAGTAACAAAGGTACTGTAACTTGATAAAGGTGACGACTCCATTTACCACGTTAAAACAGGAAAACTGGTGATATATTGAACCATTCCACAGCAGTAGTATACGCAAAGCCTGTTCCGGATCAAGGTGGGTGTTTGGAATATTTTTATCAGCATTCTTGATTGGTGCAGCGTCGGCAAGGTCAATGACCTCTAACGGCATCATGATATCACGAGGTCATGACGTCATAACGCAACCTAACCTATCTGTCCTAACATAAACCTCACAGGCTCCATGGAGGAATCCATCAGGTTAGCGACCGCTTTTATGGGGGGAGTTCTCCCCACTGGACCGCCCCTCGGTCCACTAAAATAATTGGGGGTGAGGGTCTCCCGATAGACCGGCCCTTTGTCCAACAAAAAATTACCTTGTTTCCTTGTCAGTCCTCTTCAGGCTTGGTCCCCGAGCGTGATAAAACGCTGGAGAGTCCATTTGCCGTCGTCCTATCCGGATATAGGATCCAATGATCTGGGGGATTTCATTCCTCTTTGAACGCTAGTGCGAGGCATGGAGTGGAGGAAATGTGAAGGTGGAGGGTATATAGAGTACGCTATTTATATTAGATGGCAGTGTGGAAGGTGGTGGATATAGAGTTCATAAGTTTGTTGACAGATGGCAGCACGTATGTCTTAAGATGGATATAGAGAGCGCCAATAATCGAAGATGGCAGTATGGACGGGGAATGGAGTTCGTGTGTTTCTTGACGGATCACGGAATGAGATCATTAATTTGTTCCTGGAGAGTGCAGCATTAGTTCATTAGTTTATCACTAGAGCGTGTGTGGCAGTATGCGTGAGATCTTACTTACACGAAATATAGTGGTTAACACTTTCGATAAGACCAATATGGTAGAGATCTGACAAACCTATGCATTTGAGCGCGTGGTTTGATTGTTTGACGGCTGAGAGATTGCGGTTGCTATCTCAATATGGTGGTATGTTTTGAACCATGGAGTGCGTATTTCGAATGCTAATAGTTTTCAGGAGAGTGTACAGTTGAGCACGCGCGTGTTTTGAATTTGTCATAGCACGTGCTGGTCGAGAATTTCCGGTTAACTGAGACAACACGAGTGCACGTGTTTCGAATGTTGTCCGCTGAGAAACTTCTATAAATATTTGATATAGTGCAGTTCATATCATATGTGAAACAGCGCTTTTTTAATTTAGCACATAAATACAGAGCACGTGCTAGAATGCTAGGTCATGGCTTGTATGTGCAGTTTTTCCGCGATGCACAGAGCAAATTCCTGTGGTGACCACGCGGCCTGGTGCGCTAGCCTCCCAGCTGACCTTCACGCTTGACTCACTGATTTAGCTGACTAGATCACTCAGTTTCTAATCGAAACGTTTGAACTGATAGATTTGAACTCTAGATACTTTTAGTAGTCTACAGTAATGTTTATACCACTCGGGGATTGAACACTTGTGTTCAGAACAAATTAGAATGGCCGTGTTACTAGGTCCATCTACATATGTTCGCACTTAGATGGCTCTCACGGTGATCACGAACCCTGCTGCGCTAACCTCTCAAGCTTAACTTCATGCGCGACTCACCGTTTTGCTGACTAGATCACTCAATATCTTATATTATGACCTGAGCTCATAAATTTGAACTCTAGAGACTTCGAGTAGCCTACATTACGAGTATCGATCCCTCATGATCAGAACACACCAGAAACCCAAAACTACAGATACCATCATGTGAGAAGAAATGGCGGGTTAAAGCATGCGACAGGTCACGCTGTTTTAACGTGAGTGTACGGGCTTGAGATACAACAGACTCAGCTAGGTTAAATTTTTGGTAGCTGATTGTATTGCAGTATGCTAGACTCAGTTAGGCACTTACAGTTCATTTCACTATTAAGAGATGGTATGATAAAATAGGTAATATCATACTCAGGTAGGTTACAAGACTCAGCTAGCTGAAATCATTGTAGTATGCCAGACTCAGGTAGGCACTGTCTTTCGTTAAGAGGAGGCCGCTTATATGGATGCTACTAGGTCTATGAGGAGGAGGAAGAGATCGCAGATTAATTTTTATACGTGATATACCTATGACTTTCTTGAAGCATCTAGCTGGAACTTTGAACGGACGTAACTGATAAGTGTAAAAAAGTCGTACATTTTTGTCTCGAGGAAGTTATTGTAAGAGAAGGACCTAGTCAACTGTTGCGATCATAGCTGTACACAGGCTTCGTATATGGACACGCAAACTCTCAACACACTTGTATCTACCAGATGTACTCCGTTAGACGTAAGACTCTGAGAGTATCGCAGTATGCCAGACTCAGCTAGGCACTTTCTGTTCGTTTCCGTATTCAGAGAAGATACGAGAAAGGAGGTCATGTCAGACTCAGCTAGTTTGCAAGACTCAGATAGTTAAAAGCATTGCGGTATGCCAGACTCAGCTAGGCAATTCCCCGTTTTCTCTATTCAAAGAAAATTCGATAAAAGGAGCAATGCTAGACTATGCTAGTTGTGAGGCCTTGAATGTATTGTAGCATGCCATACTCAGTAATATGCTACACACGTAGACTCTCACATACAGAGAAAGGAGCTGTTTACAACTTTATACTTTAAGTTTCCACAGTGAGGTCACACGATATTAAGGTACGTTACCAGCCTATTTTTGCTTTGCACACAGAAGAGAGAGAGAGAGTGGTGTCGGTCATGACAACTACATTACACGATAGCTGACGATAGTAAGATATTGCCCTAGCATTTTCGCTTAGCATACAGACGAGAGGTGGTGGTGGTGGTGGTCATCGTCCGAGATATGACGTCATAGCCATGCCCCTGTGATGTCATGGTCACCTGATGGCCACGCTCACATTGGGGATCAGGGCCTATCATCAGCATGAGGGTTGAAGATGCCACAAAAAAATGAATTCGCAGATAATTTTTGCAAGAAATCGGTAATGGCGACTAGCTCTCTGTAGGTTGTGACGGATCAAATATTATTGACTAACAGTCAGAATTTTACGACATGATGATATCGTGATGGAAATTCAAAATTCATATCAAAACGTTCACATCTGCTAATGATGTCATAATTTTCTCCAAAGTTGACCTTCTTAATTAATTAATTAATTAATTAATTTGGCAGTCATTTGGCTTATACCCGGTAGTTCAAAACCATGCAGTAGCGTCAATAGTTTGATACTGAAATTGATAGCTAGCTACTTCAATTTTTTACGTAATTCTTGAATTCCTTGCAATTTATAGTTTTCCTCCACATATTCTTATTCCAAAAACTGGTTCCGTAGTTATGCTCCTTCGAAATCGAAACTTTTCATTTGCTATTTGCTTTACGTCGCACCGACACAGATAGGCCTTACGGCGATGATGGGACAGGAAAGGCCTAGGATTGGGAAGGAAGCGGCCGTGGCCTTAATTAAGGTACAGCCCCAGGATTTGCCTGGTGTGAAAATGGGAAATCACGGAAAGCCATCTCCATGGCTGCCGACAGTGGGGTTCGAACCCATCATCTCCCGAATGCCAGTTCACAGCTGCGCGCTCCTAACCGCACGGCCAACTCGCCCAGTTCGAAACGTTTCCCAACGGCTTCTAAACGGAACCAGATTATAGCTTAACTATAAGAAGTAGATACGAAATTGTCTAGATTTGGAAATAATAAGTGGAGATGAAGCTGAACAGGAAGCTCTAATCCCTAGATTTGACTTAACAACATCCGAAAAAACACTTGCATTTTCTGTCAAGAGGTTTCAATTCCAATCCACTTGGCATTTTGTATCACGATCAATAAACCTCATAATACGTGATGGTCTGTATTTACCTCAGCCAGTTTTCAGCCATGATCAGTTAAATGTTCCAATGTCAAGAGAGCGATATTTTAAAACTGCAATAGTGTCATTTGGAAATTGTACAAGGAATGCATCGAGCAAGTGGCTGCGTGGTTTGAGTCACGCAACTATCAGCTTGCTTACGGGAGACAGTGGATTCGAACCCAACAGTCGGCAGCCATGAAGATGGTTTTCCGTGTTTTCCCATTTTCAAAGCGAGTAAATGCTGGGGCTGTGCCTCAAGTATAGCCACCTTCGATTCCTTCCGACATATAGCCATTTCCTCTTCCATCGTCACCATAAGGCCTACCTGTGTTGGTGCGACGTAAGGAAAATTGTAAAAAATAAAGTTCTATTTTTTTTTTTGTTATTTGCTTTACGTCGCACCGACACAGATATGTCTTACGGCGACGATGGGAAAAGAAAAGCCTAGGAATTCGAAGGAAGTGGCCATGGCCTTAATTAAGGTACAGCCCCGGCATTTCCCTGGTGTGAAAATGGGAAACCACGGAAACCATCTTCAGGGCTGTCGACAGTGGGGCTCGAACCCACTATCTCCCGATTACTGGATACTGGCTGCACTTAAGCGACTGCAGCTATCGAGCTCGGTAAAATAAAGTGCAAGGGAAGTCGTGTTTAAGGGAATACTTCCATAAATATTTACCCCTCCCCCCCATTTGACCATCATGTATTGGCGATTTCAACTAGTTCCAATTTAATTTTTAAAATATCGTTCAATTACGAATGAGTAACATTCATAAATTAATAAGATATGAGTGGAGTGAAATAGAAGGCATACTTCTGAAATCCGGAAAACATTCAATATAATATTTACCGAATTCACCGGATTTTAAAGGTACATAATTCCGTGTCAATTTGCCATGTACATTGTGCTGAGTATGAGCTTGTATAGACGTTTCATAGGACTACTTTGTTGCCTTGTCATTGTTTTCTGGCTTGTATTATACGATGTATTACAGTCTGGGCGCTGCCATGAACTTTATTTAAGAGGGAAAGGAGCCTGATTGCTATTTCGTGGTAGGAATGAAGCAGTGTAGTACAGCATGCCACTGACAGTAATAAACAGAAGCAGTTGTGGCTGGTTGTTCTCTCCTTTGATTGCCAGACGCGTGACGACTCGTAAGTGACAAAGCCGGCGGTGACGGCTCAGAGCACTATTTCGCTACTTGTATTGTGAATACGTCATTTCCACGCACCCCAGCGTTAAGGCTGTCTGTGTTGTTTCTTACGAATGTGAGTGTCTGCATGAGAGAGAAATGAGAAGTGATGAAAGTCTGCACGACCGATTAGATAGTAGCGAAGACGGTATTTTCAAACCTATTCTCTGAAATGCATAGTTTAAAGATATATATTTTCGATGTTTACCAGAAGAATGTGAACATGAATAATTGGGAAATGACTGTGCTAACAAAAGATATGACTTCCGATTGAGGTAACTAAATAAAATGCAGAAAACTCAATCGTAAAATTACTGATATTTCTCCTCAATGCGGCATGCGGCCGTACCGGATAACAGCTCCAGCAATTCGGAATAAGGACATGAATTTAAGATTATTAATTTTTTTTTTTTTTTTTTTGCTATTTGCTATTTGCTTCACGTCGCACCGACACAGATATGTCTTATGGCGACGATGGGAGAGGAAAATTCTAGGAAGTGGAAGGAAGCGGCCGTGGCCTTAATTAAGGTACAGCCCCGGTATTTGCCTGGTGTGAAAATGGGAAACCACGGAAAACCATCTTCAGGGCTTTAAGATTTTTAGTGGAGAGGATAGGCAAGAAGTAACAGTGTACCGTGTGAAGAGAGGCAGGGAGAGGTGTCAATTGATAAAGTGACCAATAGCAGTGTTCGGAGTGAAGAAGTGCTGGCAGAGAGGCCAAGTGAGAATGTGACTATTTGCAGTGAAGAGAGAAGTAAGGGAAGTGTATGCAGTGAAGTAAGGGAAGAGCAGGGTAAAAAGGTAACGTCAAGGTTAAACTTGAGGAGTCTCGACCAGAGTTTGGCCGGATTCAGGAACAGAGATCTGACAGAAATGTGGGGTACAAGTGGACATGAGAGGGGGGCAGTTACTAGAAGTAAAAAACAGTAGTAGGTGGTTTGGTTATGGTACGAGAGAGTTTTGGTATTTGTAAGCGAGGATGGTTTGTTTGTTAAATGGATTCATTGCTGAATTTTTGGAGTCGGAGAGGTGATTTTAATAGGGCTTGGTTTTTGGTGTTGAGAGAGATCTATTGAAATGTGGTGGTGAGAGGGATTTATGTAATGACTGAAGGAGAGATGGCATTTAAGGTAAGTGTTGAGAGAGATCAGTGTGGAGGTGCAAGTGTATTATTTTTCTTTTCCTTTTCTGTATAGTAGGTGGAGTTTGAAAGAGGAATGCAGGTTGGCAAACGTAGTGTTATGGCGGGTTGGTATGCAATTGTGGAATGTTGTTGCAGTAGTTTGATCGAGATTAGGTCAGGGAACAATAAAAATGCTGAGTGCATAAGGTTACGTGGTGAGTGGTGGACGTAAGAGCGAAAGTAAGGATAAAGTTGCAACACCAGCGAAATAATGTAAACATAGTCACAGCGGAGGAGGTAAGGTATGCTGGGCTCAGCGATAAGGAATAGAGTAAGAAATATTTATACAGGGTGAAGCGTAATTCGCGCACTCGGGCGTCGCAGCGCGACTCCTCACATGCCAGCAATAAAAAAATTTCTCTTACAAAATTTCGTCTTGCGAGTATATCCGGCAGAAAAACGACTTTGAAGAGTAGCAATCTGGCAACACTGTAACCACATGTATGGTAACTACCTCCGTCAGCAGGCGGTTGTCGTACTGTACAGTTGGTGCAGTGGCTAGAGTTTTGGGTTACCATGCAGGAGATCGAGTGGTCGATCCTGGGTTGAGGCGTATGTTTTTTCTTTCGTAAATGTAGTCCAGGTGGTATGGTGTCTGACATCTTAATCGTCAACAGCGATTGCAGCGGGTCCTCTAGAAACCATTTGCACTTACATACTACGATTCTAGAAATGGACGAACAATCAATCGTTTTCATTGGTCAGCTTTGAAAGGCGCCCTTTCAACGTCGTGGGCGTGAATTTATTCACACCACTTCATCTACTGGATGTGAAACCTGTTTGTTTAAGCTGTCTATTTCTTATTAGTCTAACCAGGTATTTGTTGTTTCAGCGTTACAAAATGTTGTAAATGTAGGATACATGTGACCTCAGAAACGGTGTCTTACTGTATTACAGTAGGTAATGTCAGATGGAAATTAGCAAATAAAAAATGCGCCTCAACCCAGGATCGAACCATCGACCTCCTGCATGCCAACCAAAAACTCTACCCACTGCACCAACTGTACAACACGGCGAGACTGTGATGACAGCGGTAGTTACCCTACATATGGTTACAGTGTTGCCAGATTGCTACTCTTCAACGTCCGTTTTCTACCGGATATACTCGCAAGACGAAATTTTGTAAGAGACATTTTTTATTGCAGGCATGTGAGGAGTCGCGCTGCGACGCCCGAGTGCGCGAATTACGCTTCACCCTGCATATTAAATTATGTGCTGGGGCTAACGGTTCCTCGAGGGGTTTAACCGTGGGCCAGTTGGTTGTTAGGACGTTTATTAATTTTATTAGTTATTGATGTTTTATTATTTTTGTTTGTAAATTTCTGTTGGAGGAGTAGGGTGGCTTAAGTGTGAATTTAGAATTAGACAGGGGAGTAGCTGGACGTGGCATGAAGAGGTGGAGGATGACTACCGTGGTGACCAAACTTTTGAGGTCACGTTTCCGGAGTATCTGACAGGCTTCATGGCACGGCCAAGGTGTACAGTAGCAGTAGTTAGTATTTATTTATTATTATTGTGAACATGTATTCGGGGCTGAACGCCTGTTACGTTCATTAATAAACTTATCATACCTATCATTTCATAGTAGTTAAGCCAAGCTAGACCTTACAATGATCATCTAAATTATTCTGTACAGCTAATGCCATCGTGCAACGATCAGCAACACATTACCTTCGAAAGAATCTATCAATAGCTGGGCAACAATTTTACGGCGACCATATCTAGACTTATTTAATATATTTCCACGGTTGTTGTAGACTATGTTCCAAACATTTACAGTCGGTCAGAAAGGCCAAAGTCTTTTGCAGCTTGTGTTTGGCTATTGCCTCTCCTCAAAAGCCGGAATCACTGCTTGCCTAAGATCTAATGAATGTTCTCTCCCTTCCTCCGTATTAATATTTGTTTGGGTGCAGGAACTGAGAATCAGACGTAATGTGATATTTCGAAACACTTATAGTCTCCACTTAAACAGTTGGTCTCACTTTACTACTAGTTTCGAAACATTAACACACTGAACTCTCTACTCAGACAAAAGCAGGTAAAGTAATGAACCGGTCTCCTGTGTGTTTTGCGTCATGGGTATCCTTTACGCTATCTGTGGTCGAAAATGTGAATATCAAAATATTTATGGCCGGTACTGTAATTGTGGAATATATTTGGATACGATGATTTCAGACCCGGGAGTTGTTAAAAACCACCATAACGGAGCCTTGACGTGGAAACGCTACGCGTTTCGGAAGATTTCCTGAAGCAGACGCTTATGAAGTTATCATGCTGACCAGATACTCCGCCTCCGGAATATTGCACATTCATCCACATAATCTTTTACCGAGAGGAACCAACATTTTTTTAAAATTCTTTGCATGGAGGTGTTCATGGCCGTGAAGTGCAGTGTAAATTATTACAATTTGCTTTACGATGGGGCAGGGAAAGCCTACGAGTGGTAAGGAAGTGGCCGTGGCCTTATTTAAGGTATAGCCATAGCATTAGCCTGGTGTGAACATGGAAAACCACGGAAAACCACCTTCAGGGCTACTGATAGTAGGCTTCGAGCACACTATCTCCCGCATGCATGCACACAGTTAAATGATTATGGGATGCATGTTTCGTATATTATCTACACATCATAGAAGCTCACTTGAACTACAACCCTCCTGCTATCGCGACCGGAACTTGCGCGAACTGCCTTGTAAGCTTCATTCTTTAGCTCTTATTCCGCAGGACGATAATGCTTCAATCACATACGCGCACGGAGACTAAAACCCGAATACCATTTTAGTTGAGACAGTGACTATAACGATTCGTTATTCTGTCGTAACCGTCAAGAGGTCATCTCGGTGAAAAACATTCTGTACCTCTAATGTTGGGTGACACTGATGACACGTTTCCTATTTATAGGATGATCTGCAATTCGGTACCTATATTATAAATTTTCATATATTTATTTATCTACTGCGATAATGTATTATGAAATAATGTTATTATTAACTTTCTATGAAATAAACAATCACACAGTAGCAATACAATATTCTACGAGCATAGAACGAAGTCGAAGCGTCGTCTTACTCTAACGCCATGAACCACTGTTCTAAATTCCACAATGGTAATGTTACAAACACTTATTATAATTTACGGGCGGAAAGAGATATAAAGCTAATATGTAAGGAGGATGAGTGCATACTTGAGGTCAGTAAAACTTTTTCTCATATTCTACTATGTCAAAGTAGACTACTACCTCTCGTCTGAAATCTCATGGATTTATTTCAAACCTTTCCTTGTTGTCATGATTTGGCCTAAAATATTTTGTCTTCTTTGGATAGTAAGCAGGCATCACTGAGTCATCATAGAGGGCATTCACCGTAATAGATAATATACTACAGCCTATTTCTAGTTTATTAGTAAGGTCTTCACTTTCTCTTCCTTATTTGAACGTGGTCCAGCTCAACTTGTTCGTCCCTTTGTGCTAGAAATGCAAGGTTATTCATTTCTGTAGTTAGAATCATTCTCCAATGCTTTGAATGAGTAAAGAAATTTAAAAAAACGTTGATAACCGTCATAAAAAGAAACTCCCCTTTTAATTCCTTTCTACTCACTTGAATGTAGATCGCAGCTTCATTCAACTCGGTCTGTATTGATCCCACAAATCTACCCGATTGTAGATAATTGTTGCATTCGAATATCTTCGTATTTAATTCTTGTGAACCCCTTCCAGATTTCCTCCTGTTGATTAGTTTTTGATTTATTTCACATTTATTGTGTAATTGCTTTATAATTTAATATCCAATTATGTCTGCTCTGATTAGTCCATTAATATCCCAGAGGAGATTGCATTTATGAAATTCTTCCTCTAGCCAGGCGGGTTTATTTATAAATTGCACAGGTTCTTTAACTTTGAATTCTTATCCACTGATATTATGGATTTGCTCTTATAATTAACAAAATTATCATATAATAACACAGTACGTATACTGTTGACCAAGAATGATCTTTCAGAATTATTATTATTACAACTTCCCCCATGCGGAGGCTGCCACAAGGACAAAGTATGTCGACTACACAGTATTTTGTCTTCTAAGTTACTGTTGACTTTGCCAGTGGGCCAGGTAGAAAAATCACCACAAGGCTCAGGAATAAATTTGCAATACGGTTCTTCAGATGTTATATAGATGATTACGGAGTATGGTTACTGAACCTCGTATTGCGGCGATAGCGATGTCGTGAAGTAGTGTCCGGCTGAGACCGAGAGAATCCCATAGCTGTACAATAAATTTAGGGATTGTGCCTCGAGCTCCGATCATGAGTCCATGGACGGAGATATTGTCTAGGTGATATTTATCTTTATAGTAGTTTACAGTTGGCTGGTAAATTGACTTCTTTTCGGCGTCCCCCTCTCCGGCCTGGCCAACGTGCGACTCGAAGAGTATCATGGGATCAAAGATTAGTCCTTGCTTACTAGCTGGTTGAAAGGCTATCATGTTAATAAGCCTGCTACTCCCGTCGGTAGCTAGGCCAGAGACGTCTTCGTGCACCGTGAAACCGTGATCCCTCAGCTAGGTTGCAATCATGTGTCGTATTGTATGATGGCGGGAATTTCTCAATACCTCCCCGTGAGGGCAGGCTCCCAGGACATGGGCAAGAGTTTCGTGCTCTCTGTGGCAACGCCGACAGAGGGTGTTGTCCTGGGACCTTCCTGGCACGGAGCGAACGTCGCACACATTCGCTGTCATCTTGATGGCCTCTCTCCATTCCGCACAGGATGAGCCTCGGTGAACTCTTATCCATTTGTTGCCTGGCGTGTATTCCTGGAAGAGTCCAACGCCCTTTCCTTTGTGCGGCAACTTCGTCCATGACTGAACTTCTCTGTCTCGTAGTATCTGTCGGACCTTCCTTACATTGGGAAGATGGCTATTTTTGGACATAAATCGATCATTCATTTCTATGCCTAGATTATGCAAACAAATTGTAAGTTCTTGTTCCAAGTTCCTAGTTGCATTAATGTAGCCGTTATTTGCAAGCGATAATTTATTACAGATGTTAATATGCTATAGTTTGGCTTCCCAAATGGCGCGAAACAAACCGAGGCCTTTATACTTCCTGTCGGTGGATACCATGTGATCCGAAACGTCTGCTGGTAGTTGTAATAATTCTTTAGTTCCACTCTTTAATATTTTATCCGCATCTGATAGAAAAGTTTGAGGTATCTTGTTTAGGGGAGTAACTTGGAGTGGGGAAATAAGAGTAGGTGATAATGAACTATTTAAAAAATAATAGTCCTTCCAGCTTCTCCCGACTAACACGCAAAGGGACGTCCTTTCAGCCATCCTGAAGCGACAAGTGAGCATGACAGACTCAGCTCCATGAAATGTCAAGATGTTAAGGTATTTCTGGACGATCGAAAGGTAATTGAGCTTACTTACGATAATCCAATTAAAATTAATAATTTAAAAAGGTAAAAAAAGTCCCAGGGTGGGAGTAAATCAGGGTGAACTTAAAGTATAAATGGAGGAATTATATGCTTTGAAATAAAATTTAAAACCAGACACAAAGTGCACAAACTGTATACGATCTTTGAAAAAAATTTAAAGAACAGAGAAAAATGCAGGAACTATAAACAAGGAAGTATTGTTTATAAACAGAGACATCCAGCAACTGCATTCGACGATTCGTACTCTCTAGCACTTCCTGGCTATCGTCATCAGAAAAATTACTGTATCCCCTGAGTAAGAAATGCAAGCTGCGTAGGCTACTATCATCTCAAAGTTTCATGTGAATAAGATATAGATCACCTTTGGTTTTTACTTTCTTGGAGGCATTTCAAAAACGCTTTCCGTGAACATTAGGGATAACGATGGCCTAGATTGAATACCTCGTATCTCAAAAAGTTCTTCCTATCCATTATTTTCCTTATGACTGGTCACACCTCCCAGCCACATTTGGATATATAGTCCATCAGAGCAATGTTCGTTGGGTTTATTTTCCTATGCTGACGCGTAAAGGAAACTGAACCGTATAAAAATTATACTCTAGGAGTTAGTAAATAAGTCACGCAGATATACTTTCCTACAGTACAGTACGGTAAGGTTCATTTTCCTTCACACGTCGGCATAGGAATAAAAGTGAATGGCGTATGGCTTTTAGTGCCGGGAGTGTTCGAGGACATGTTCTGCTCACCAGGTGCAGGTCTTTTGATTTGACCCCCGTAGGCGACCTGAGCGTCATGATGAGGATGAAATGATGATGAAGACGACACATATACCCAGTCCCTGTGCCAGCGAAATTAACCAATTATGGTTAAAATTCCCGACCTTGCCGGGAATCGAACCCGGGACCCCTGTGACCAAAGGCCAGCACGCTAACCACTTAGCCATGGAGCTGGACACAGGAATAAAGAACACAACGTACATTGTTCTGATGGACTGCATATTCATGTGTGGCTGTAAGGCATAACCGGTCTTAAGGGAAATGATGGATAGGAAGAACTTTGTGAGATACGAGGTTTTCATTCTTGACCATCGATAAGTAGGGCTGTTACATTTCACACATCTGTCGCTGGTTTCTCGATTCTTGTGTAAGAGCACAGAGGGCAGTATTTCTTCTTTAGTATCCTTTCGTCGAGAAACAAAAGTATGAGTACTGGTTTTGCATCAATATTCAGCACTTGTATCATCAAATCTTTAAGTCTTTATTCACGTATGGATTCAAATACACTTCAAACGATGGTTGAAAATATTTCACCTTCAGAATGTTGACGGCAGGGTAGGAGAGTTGGTGGTGTACAAGTTCTAAAAACTAGGTTGCATGGTAGGTGCTTAGATTCAATTCCAAACATCCCCACACTGTTCATATGGAGCTAGGAAACATGAGGCTCTTGATAGTGATTCGTCCCTCAGATGGGGAAGTTAAGGCTTGAGCAGACCCCTTGGCGTAATTCGACTGAAGTAGGCTATATGCTGACGCCGGGTTTCATCTTCTCCATACCTCACTATCATCATAATTATACATCCAGAGCGCAGGTCGCCCATCGGTGACAAATAACAATATCTGCACCATGCGAGCCTAACATGTCTTCGGGTACTCCTGGCACTGACTGCCATGTGATAAGTAAATCAATAAATAAATGAATAAATATAATATGTTAGAAATCAAACGTCTCTGTGTGGATTGTATCTGTAATAGATACCTTCCAAATGAGGGAATAGAGTCTCATTTATACAACGAGTGTCAGAAGACAGAAGGCAAGTAAGTGACCAAGTTCTTGTTACTGAAGCCAAAATTTGCTCCGTGTTGAAGTAATACGCGGATTCTCAGTTTCCATAATGACCATCATTGGACTGGAGAATCCAGTTTCTGAGGTTACTCGTACATTTCATTGTCACATTTGAAATATTATTGCATGTACCGTTCTGTAATGCTCATTGTGACTGTTCACTCCTACGTCTTCAATTTTAAATGAGCAAATTTATTGCGGTGCTCTGTTGGCTGAAGGAAGTATCACCGCTTCGGCGTTCGCGCTCCTTACCCTACAGCAAGGAGCCCATCGTTCATTTGCTACTTTTCACCGATTTCATTAGTGTTCTATACAGTCGGTTCTCTTCCATTCGCATCCGTCACGTTATATGTTCTCACCAACTGTGATAATTCATACGTGACATTTTATCCAACATTTTCACTTACACAGTAGGACCGAGAAATATTTTCACAGCAAGGGTTTGTTCAGATATGCTTTCTAGGTACGACACAAGTACATTTCATTGTACAGCCTGACGCATGGAATACCTTAATTTCCCTCATATCATGGACTTTTTAACTGATTTATTTACAAACAACAGTTAATACATAGACAATAATCTCCAATCGTTTTAACAAAATGAACACAGAGAAGAAAGAAAGAAAAATACAATCAAAACCATTCTTGCAACTTCCTGTTGCCTGACGTTCCTGAACAAAGTATAAAATGACACTTGTTTTTTGCAGTGTTTTGAACTTAAAATAATACTTATACCGTAAAACTTGTAATCTTCACCCCGGACTCGAACCTCCCACCTGGCATGCACGCCCGCTCAGCCAGGCCTTTACCAACTACACTACGGTTCCTCATCTGAACCCCAAGAGACAGGAAAGTTACGTGTTTATTGTCCCTTTCAGTATACGTCGCAGGCAAATGTATTTCTACACTAACGTAGCTGCATGCTAGTACTGAGGCTTTTCATTATCAGACCTATATTATTTACAGACTGAAGCCTACAATTGCTGGCATCATGTCGAAAGTGTAGGAATTCTCTGAAGATCTGAAAATGGCTGTAACCGCTGCTCTAATGGAGGGTTGTCTCAACCAAGTGTCGCCCGCTATTTCAAGGTGTCAAGAAAAATTATAAGAGCAAGTGATAAAATGTTTAACAAGAGGGGTTGTGTTTGCAGGAAGCCTAGATGTAGATGAATAAGAGGAACCTCAATAAATACAGATACTCACAATATAAGGATGTCTGTACGTAATAAACCCCACGGCACTTAACGCCCTTGAAAGGACTTTGGCCTACCCAGCGACCGCTGCTCAGCCCGAAGGTCTGCAGATTACGAGGGCCCGTGTGGCTAGCACGACGCATCCTCTTGGTCGTTATTCTGGGCTTTCGTGACCGGGGCCGCCATCCCACCGTCAGATAGCTCCTCAATTCTAATCACGTAGGCTGAGTGGACCTCGAACCAGCCCTCAGGTCGAGAGAAAAATCCCTGACCTGGCCGGGAATCGAACCCAGGGCCTCCGAGCGAGAGGCAGGCACGCTACCCCTACATCACGGGGCCGGCTTGTCTGTAGGGAATACACGTCATAATAATATTGACATACGTGATGACCTACAGGCAGTTCATTTTATGACGTTGTATTCATCACAGTAAAAAGACGCCTGAAATCTCGTATGTTGAGTAGTCGATGACCAAGTAAGAAACTTCTATAATCAGTGAAGAATAGGATGGCCCGACATAGCATTGCTCAAAAGTACTAACACCGGACTTTTCCAAATTGTTGTTATGGGATCACGAGTGTCGAGAGAAAAATTAATTAATTTTCTTGGAATGGAATTCCTTATATTCAAAACCTGCCAAATAAACTCGACAATGTGCGATATGAAGGTCCCATGGTGAAGTATAGCGGGGGAGTCGTTCGAGTAGGGCGATTTTCACTAGCCAAGGGCACTTGTGGATGGGACGATATCGCTTTCGTTATCGGAATATGCTGAAACGCATATGCTTCGCATTCCAAAAGAACCTTTCGTTGAAAATTGATTTTCCAACATGAAAATGGCGCCAGTCGTTCATCACAGTAGGAGAGATATCCGCTTAACAAGGCAATGGTTCAAGTTCTGGAATGGCCGATTCAAAGTCCGGACTTCATTCCCATCGAGCACACATGAGTGGAACTAGACAAATGTGTCAGACGCCACAATTATATATATCAATATATTTTTAAAGTATATTATGTTACTCACAGTACATTCTGTACGTAATTCTACTCTAATAAAGTAGGTACACTAAAGTGAATCAAATAGTGCGTCAAAATATTTATGAGTGCTACTGAAAGTAGGCTTATATTTTTCTTCTCATTATTGTAACGTACAATCACTTTTCTCACGTGTTCTTTCAGTATTAATTTTTATTTCCTTCACATGAACTTTCTCAATTTAGTGAATACAATATTTTATACTTATCGAATTTTTTCTCTAACGACGGAGTCATCCAAAACACCGCATAAGCTGTGTTTATGTGCAGTTCAAGCTATTGTGTATAACGTATATTGTTAGAAATAGAAGGGAACCAGGTTTAGCCTGTATGTGAAGTACTATTTTAGCGGCCTTCACGAGTGGAAGAGAAAATATATTTTATGGTAGTATAGGGGGTTTATTTTTAATGAATTCCTTTCTCACTTCTATTGTATTATTCTTGGTGCATCCTGAAGATCAGTATATCTATCTAAGAACTAAGTCACATTTAGTGTCCCTATATGCCATTCCATGCACATTTCTTCCATCCGAAGGTAATTCAATAAAAATTAACTCTAGCACTAAATTAATTGAAGACTCTTCTGAAATATATTCCTCAATGAGGCATTCCCGTCTCTGAATATTAATTCCTTGTGGAACGCGAATTAAATATTTTCCGTCTGAATTTATATGATATATTGATGTGCACTAAATACATAACAACTGGTATAAATCGAATTCCCCTAGTCATCATGCAACTTAAGTTGTATTAGAGAACGCAGATAGTTAGGGAGAATGACGTTAATGGATCGTGATCATAGAGAGACGAAATTCATGTCTCCAGTCCGTGTGTTGCGTGCGATCTCATGTAATACTCTAGTGCCATCGACTTATGCAAGTGGACATTTATTTCTCTTCGCAAGTTAATAACTCTCCAAGAGGCAGTGACCACGATGTGTCGAATCAGGGATTAGTTCAGCTCAGCGAGCAGCGGGTTTGCATGCTGACGAGGGAGGGGTTTAAATTTTGAGGGTAGACACCGTCAATTAGTCTTCGTGAGACTCCGGCCTTGTACTTGACGCCTCCCCTATCGCAAGCCCGAGGGAATACTTCAACGTCACGTATGCAGTTCCCACACTGCCTCTTCCTAGCATGGGCTGTGGTTACAATATGTTAATGGTCTTCATGTCAATCGCATAAGAAGACTAAAGTTCTTCACTGAGTTGTTCAAAGTTTTGAACTCGAATAGCAGTGACCGATCGTCACCTGACTTACACTGCTTATCATTGCCATGCATTTCCTACACCTTTCCTGCCCGATGCACTCTCTTAATTTAAGGCAATAAGTTCATGTATCCTAGTAATAGGTACGGTTAATCTGAGAGGCTCAGTTTATTAATATATGCATTTTACACTGAAGACTGAAGTTATAATCCCTGTTTTGATCGATGCCATCTACAGTGGTTTCACAACTCAACCGAAACAGGTACTATACATTGTCATGTAGAAGAACACTCTCGGTATTATTATTATTATTATTATTATTAGTAGTAGTAGTAGTAGTAGTAGTAGTAGTAGTAGTAGTATTGTGATGATCATTGCTGCCTATCGGAACTCATTGTTTCAACTACAATACAGCCTTTGTTTAATGGCAGAAGCACCGAGCTCGATAGCTGCAGTCGCTTAAGTACGGCCAGTATCCAGTATTCGGGAGATAGTGGGTTCGAACCCCATTGTTGGCAGCCCTGAATATGGTTTTCCGTGGTTTCCCATTTTCACCCCAATCAAATGCTGGGGCTGTACCTTAATTAAGGCCACGGACGCTTCCTTCCCACTCCTAGACCTTTCCTGTCCCCTCGTCGCCATAAGACCTATCTGTGTCGGTGCGACGAAAAGCATCTTGAAAGAAGAAAAGAAGAATGGCAGAAGTAAATTATTTCCTACCCCTATGAACTTTACATCTATGAAGGTTTCTCACTAAGTGGAGAAGAAATATATCTTTCAGATATTTACGACTCACTTATCTAAGAGTTGACGCACTATCGGAAACAGTCGATGCCACCTATTGTCTACGTTAAATCGATACGGGCAGATCTGCTAGGTTTCTCCTGTACTTTATTCATTTTGGTCTTGGAAATCCAAATTTTATAATTATGCTCAGTGCACGTGAAATCAAGATCTAAGACTAGGCATTGCAGACTTTCTGCCCAGTCTGTCATTGCGACCAAGAAACGGGTATAGTTTTAACGGATTACTATATTTCCACCTAACTAAATCCCTCCCTGCCACTTCATACCTTTCAGTAGAAGATCCAGGCAACAAAGGTGACATATTAGGTCCTTGTAAAACCCATGTAAGGGCCTTGATCGAAGAACTCTTTCCACAATCAATTCTCTAATCTCGTAATCACTCAGCAAAGCTAACATATTTTCCCTCAGTATTGTGTCACTAGCATTCTCTAGATCAACGAAACACGATCGTAACTGTTAATTTTTCTCGTAGGATTTTTAATTACTTACGCCAACTGAACTTTGATCCTGACATACCATCTGTGGTCTGAAACCACACTGATTTCAGCCATTTATCTCATTGTTCCTTCCAAAATGCCAGTGAACATCTTACCCGGTATAATGATTAATGAAATACTTCGATAGTGTTTGCAATATCTATTGTTCTATTGCTTATAGATATGTACAGTTACTGCTTTCGTCAACTCAGAAGATACCTTACTAAAATTTCATGCTAATCTTATTATTCTGTGAAGCCATTTCATCCCTGCCTTCCCATTGTATTTCACCATTTCAGGTCTAATTTCATCTATTCCTGCAGCTTTATGACAATGGAGTTTTATTTATCATCCTTTCCAGGTTCCCAAGGGTAATTTCACTAACAGCATTGTCCTCCACCCAATGAGCTCGGTTGTTCACGACGTCAAGAGAAATATGTTCCTTTATGTCGACTAGATTTCTAAAATATTACCTCCACCTGTCCAGTGATTCCCTGCTATCTACTATTACTTCACACGATTTACATAAAATATTACTAACTTCCTCTACTCCGTCCTTTTTTAAGACTGTTTATTGCTGTCCAGAAAGTTTTCCTTGCCACTTGACCTATCTTTTCAATGTTCATACTGAAGTAGTCCCATGGATCCTTCTTGGATTCAACAGTTGTTTCGCTCTGTTTCCTTAATCTACGTACAATTCCCCGTCTGCATCACACCTTGATTGGAGCCATTTCTGAAGCGCCTCCTTTTGATGTTTACAAGCTCACCTCACTTCATCCTTCTACGAAGTTGTTCGATTTTTCCCAATATTTACATACAGTAGGAATTCCCTTGTTTATTCTAGTACAGCATCTATATATCTGCATTTTAATTCTATATCCTGAACCTTGTTACTGAATATTGTTCGGAATTTTTCACTTATAATATCCATGTGCATCTGACCACTTCCCGTTCCGAAGGATTATCTAAAAATTTTCGTCTGCAGACAGATTTCAGTTTCTCTACCTTATATCATCGATACTTAGTTCACCTAAGATCAGATAATGTTATCATAGGAAAATCCCAGGAATACCCACATGTTCCTAATAGTTTTCCTGAATGTAATGCCGGTTATGACGTAGCCCATTATGGATCTGGTGGCCCTATCCTCCCATGTGTTGTATTGTGCTTGTAGAATGTATTCGTAACTGCTAATCTCATACTAGCACAGAAGTCCAGTAAACGCTTTCCGTTCGTATTAATCTTCATATCTTCCCCCCACTTACTCATCACCAACTTATAACCGTCCGTTCTGTTTTCAACCCCTGCATTGAAATCGCCCATTAGAGCTGTCCTACCTTTGGCGTTCACCTTGACTACGATGTCTCTCAGTGCTTCATAAAACTTGTCAAATTTTCCCCATTTGCACACTCACATGGTGATAACACTGAGAAACTAGACATCCTAATTTCTACAACTGCTAAATCTACCCATCATTCGCTCATTTACGTGTCTAAAAGAAACTATGTTGCATGCAATATTATTTCTGATGAACGTTCCTAGCCCAAACTCTGGTCTTCCCTTTTTAATATATATTAAGATTATTTAATGATCTCCCATCTTTTACTCTTTATCTCCCCTTACCCTAATATCATTAACCCCTAACACATCTCGACGCATCCACTAACCTGACTCAACCAGTCACTGCTCAGGCGACAATTCGTTCCGCTGTATTTTCATATTACGGTATCCGTGATCTCTGATGTAAGATCTTCCGAGTAAAAATAATGAATCAATATAAGGTCATTCCTTAGTATCATTACCGATTCAAATTGAACCGTTCTTCTAAGGAAAAACATATTTTACTTCAATATTTCAGAAAAGAATCAACACGGTTTATTATTACTTTTTGCAGTTTTCGTCTCTGATCACACTGAAGAAGATGTAGGAAGGAGAGTCTGCGTCATACGTCGCATCTGGTATCAGGACCAGCTTCGCTTACTCCGCTCAAAAGTCGTTAACATAGGGTATTGTTTTCCAATAAAACTTCCATCAAGAAGGTGAAGTTCTTTTCTTCCTGTTTGGCCATAAAATCTTACTATAACGTTAACGGAATATATTTCTTGAGGTTCAGTATGTGGTAATCAACGTATATACTTTAATTAAATTCTGCGTTGCAGTATAACCTGTTACAGCTTAGAAGAAGTGTAAATATTGATGGTGAGGTAAGAACAGTTTACATGAATTCATCTTTAAAGTTAGGGGAAAGCAATTCTTGTAATTTCTTCACACATAAGAATGTAGCACTGCTCCTTATAATAACAGTCCCTGCTATGGCAAATAGCGGTCGATTTGAAACTATTACAGTCCATTCAAACGAAAACGCTTAACGCGGTAGATTTCAATTACATATTTGTAAAATTCCACGTCCTGTAACTTTATACTATAAATACACAGAACGTTCATCCTAGGTATGTTCA
Source organism: Anabrus simplex (assembly GCF_040414725.1). Lineage (NCBI taxonomy): Eukaryota > Metazoa > Arthropoda > Insecta > Orthoptera > Tettigoniidae > Anabrus > Anabrus simplex. The sequence goes on along the minus strand of NC_090266.1, from coordinate 398,157,303 downwards.
ATTTAACAGATGAATAATGCACTGAAGCAGTTCTATTTAGGTCTGTATTTTGCATTAGAGTGTTCACTTGTTAACTGATATAGGCTACTGCAGATTGATTATCAGTCATCTCGTGTTGCTAGATTTACTGTCGTAATATAGCGTTGTATGACAGCGATTGTTAGTTGTGGTTTCCAATTATACTTTCCATCCTAAGACATGACTGCGATATCGTGGAACTTGGAGCAGGGACTGCTCTTCAAACTCAGAAATATCTTCACAAAATTTGCTCAGGGTAATTCCTAATTCTCGCTAGCAAACAATATGCAAGGCATTTTGTAGGTGTATTGGAT